>NC_044996.1:83314623-83464230 GCF_008728515.1 Papio anubis | reverse complement strand
GAGAGAGAGAGAGAGAGAGAGAGAGAGAGAGAGAGAGAGAGAGAGAGAGAGAGAGAGAGAAAGGAAGGAAGGAAGGAAGGAAGGAAGGAAGGAAGGAAGGAAGGAAGGAAGGAAGGAAGGGGAAAAGGAAAAGGAAAACGAAAGGGAAAGGGAAAGGGAAAAGGGAAAGGAAAAGGAAGGGAAAGGAAAGGAAGGGAAGGGAAGGAAGGGAAGGGAAGGAAGGAAAGGAAAGGAAGGAGGGAAGGAGAAAGAAGGAAGGAGGGAAGGAAGGAAGGGAGGGAGGGAGGGAGGGAGGGAGGAGGGGAAGGGAAGGAAGGAAAGAAAGAAGGAGGGAAGGGGAGAGAAAAGAAGAGAAGAGAAGAGAAGCAAAGGGAAGGGAAGGGAAAGGAAGGGAAAGGAAGGGAAGAGGAAAAGAAAGAAGAAAGAAAGGAAGAAGGAAGGAAAAGAAAAGAAATTTAAAAAAAAAATCACAAGTGTGTTGCAGTGACTCATGCCTTTAATCTCAGAGGCCAAGGCAGGAAGATTGCTTGAGGTCAGGAGTTCTGTCTCAAAAAAAAAAAAAAAAAAAAAAAAGAACAAAAGAAAGAAAATGCACTGGTAAAACAACAACAACAACAACCATTTAAAGAGTAAACTCTGAGTCAGCTCAAATCACGTAAGCCCTGTGAGTGATATTTCTCAAATTTTGAGTAACTTCAAACCCATTCTACCCTCACCCATGGCTGCTAGAATAGTGGTTTGCACACACTGCATGATTATACAGACATTAGTTTTCAAAGCTACTATGGAACTGCAGAAAGGAATAGGAACATGGCAAATTAAAATGTCATAGAGCTCAGTGTTTTCTCAACTATTCAGCCATTTTTATTTAATAAACATGCCTTGTTTTGTTGCAAAACTTTGGTTCATTTCTGGAGTTTTTAAAAAGTTGATTTTGGAAATTTCTGCCAGTGTCTTTGCTGCTTTTATGAAAGATCAAATTTTTGGAGGTCATTTTTCAACCATTCCCACCATGGTAACCTGGTCAGAGCTTCTTGAGCCTTACTTTCAATTAACAGACAGCTTCAGTAATTGTTAAATCACTTTAAAATTAAGTTGCTGAGTCAAGAAAAACCTCACTGCTGAATATCTGGCCTGAAAAAGCCCTATGAGTACATTTATTGCTTGATCAGAAAACTTCAAATGCCTAGAGAAGCATGTGGCACAGGGCAAGAAGTATTTAGCAAAGTCAAGATAGCCTCTTGATTCTAAGATTGTAATCACTTGCTTTCTAAAAATGTTAAGACTTTTACAGATCATCTATTTTAGTCCAACTACTTCATTTTATTCATGAGAAAACTGAGGCCCAGAGATTGGAACTGATTTGTCCAAGGTCACACAGCTAGCTGAACAGTCAAAAGAGGACCCCATTTCAATGCTCTATCTACAGTCCCCAGTCATGGCGAAAGCACTACGTCACATTGTTTTTCACTGTCCCTCCAACTGGCCCCACAAATGGTGCTTTCTTCCCCAAATATCCTCATATTCACTCTCCCTTGGTCATATCTATAGCGAATCAAGAAAAGTACAAAAGCAGACCAGGCGCGGTGGCTCACACCTGTAATCCCAGAACTTTGGGAGGCCAAGGAGGATGGATCACCTGAGGTCAGACGTTCAATATCAGCCTGGCCAACATCGTGAGACCCCGTCTCTACTAAAAACACAAAAATTAGCCGAGCATGGAGGCGGACACCTGTAATCCCAGCTACTCAGGAGGCTGAGGCAGGAGAATTGCTTGAACCCAGAAGGCAGAGGTTGCAGTGAGCCAATATTATGCCACTGCACTCCAGACTGGGGGACAAGAGTGAAACTTCATCTCAAAAAAAAAAAAAAAAAAAAAAAAAAAAAAAAAAAAAAAAAAAAAAAGAAAAAGAAAAAAAGACAAAAGAAAAGGGCAAAAATGAAAGGTTTGGACAAGGGTTATTTCTGACTCAGAATCTTGAGGTCCTATAAGGCCTCTTAGAGATCTATTTTTAACCAAATATCATGGATAATTAATTACAGCATCTTCTAAAAACTAACCCTGCAAACAGTTCTGTAGAATTAATGGGAAGGCAATAAAAGCTTTAGTGAGATCAGACTGTCCATTACAGAGTGTGGGAGAGAATAGTCATTAAGGAGCCAAAGTCATTAGAGTCCTTTTGCCCTCTCTTCAGGTACTAGGACTGGGGACTAAGAAAATTGGCTAAGAAATGGAAAAAAACAGCCCTGCATAACCATAACCACCAACAACACCATCATCAATAATAGCAACATGCCCTGCCACAAACACCACCACAAAGCATGGCTTAGAAAACTTACCGCAATATTCCTCAATAATGTTTAGCAGTCCAAGAATTTTCTTTTTAACAAAGATCACAGCAAGAGAACATTATCCTTGGAAAATTCTCAAAGAAGAAATTACAAAAAGTTCAGAAAAGTGAGATGGGAAAAGCAATATGGTAGATGCTTCTCAAGTGTTTTATTTTTCATCATTACAATTTTAGTGATGAGAAAACTGAGGTTTAATTTAGCAAGGTCATATAAATTACAGTGTTATGTACTGTCTTCCAAAAAATTGTAAATTTCTAATAAAAATTGACAATGTGGATCAAACAGCTTAAAATTATCTATACCCTTTTACATTGTAAATTCATATCTGGGAAACCATACCTAAAACCTAATCATGGGATAGTCATGGTGGAAAACACCTGTAATCTCAACACTTTGGGAGGCCAAGGCAGGAGGACTGCTCGAACGCCTGATGGCAACAAAGTGGGACCCCCATCTCTACAAAAAACAAACAAACAAAAAGAACTAATTATGAATACATGGGGATAAACCTTTATATCCAAAGGTAGGCATTCAACATTATTACTGATGATGAATAATTGAAAACACACAAAATGCCCAATGATTGGGGAATTATTAAGTATGTCCACTTAATGAACTATTATTGAAGCTATTAAAAAGGAAATTACACAAAATTTTCTGAACATGACAAAATAGCTAGAGTGTAACACTATTTTAAAAAAAAAAGCAGAATATAAAAATCTGTACACAACAATTGTACACAAGTACAGCTATATGCAGAAAATTGTGTTTCGACCCCCAAAAAAGCCAAGAAAAAAATGCATCAAAATACTTGTGATTCTTTATGGAGTGCATACATGTGTAAATTTTAAAGTCAAAAATGAAATGATTTAAAGTTCTACTTAAAGCTGGGCATGGTGGCTCATGCCTGTAATCCCATCACTTTGGAAAGCTGAGGTGGGCAGATCGCTTGAGCTCAGGAGTTCAATACCAGTCTGGGCAACATGATGAAATCCATCTCTACAAAAAAAGCTACAACAATTAGGGCCAGGCACTGTGGCTCACACCTGCAATCCCAGCACTTTGGGAGGCCGAGGCATGTGGATCACTTGAGGTCAGGAGTTTGAGACCAGCCTGGCCGACATGGTGAAACCCCATCTCTACCAAAAACACAAAAATTAGCCAGGGGTGGTGGTGAGCACCTGTAATTCCACCTACCCAGGAGGCTGAGGCAGGAGAATCGCTTGAATCTGGGAGGTAGAGGTTGCAGTAAACTGAGATTGTGCCTCTGCACTCCAGCCTGGGTGACAGAGCAAGACTCCATCTCAAAAAAAAAAAAAAAAAAAAAAAAAAAAAAAAAAAAAAATCTCACTTAAGCTACTTATTAGCTATGTGATCCTGGGCAAGTTTTCTTAACCTCCATTATCGTCATTCTACCTCCTTAAAATTGCTCTGAGAACTGGATAGTGTACACAAAGCAGTAGGCACACAGTAGGTACTCAGTATATGGCAGCTAATAATAATATTTTTGTTCATTTCCATATTTTTATAATAAAGTATGTTTATATTATAATGCAAAGATACCAATAAACTCAATTACTATTTTTTTTAATGAAAACTGCCTAAGATCATGTAGCCAGTAAATGAACAGGTCAGAGTCTGAACTCAGGTCCAGCCAAATCCAAGACCATGTTTCTAAATCCTACCATATCCCCATGAAGAAAAGTGAGCCAAGATATAAGGGTCGTTGCTATGGATGAAATATGGTGGCAGGAACAGGATAGAGAAGAGAGCTCAGAGTGAAAGATTACTGGAGTCCAAGAGACCTTAATGAGGGAGAAAGAGTAAATGGCAGACAGGCCTGAAGCCTGGGCCTACCAAATAATACTCCTGAGAAAATGACATTCACTTCACTAGATCTCTCAACCAATAGTCAGGAACATCTTGCAATCATTTTGTACCACTTACTTGACCCTGACTGGCACTTAACCAGCAGTCAGTCTCCAGATCAGTCAGAAGGGAAATAAGCAAAAAGGTATAAAAAGCCCATGAGAATAGGGGGCTCTTGTTCAGCAGTCTCCTCACTCTGCGTGGGTGCCATCTTCTTCACTCAAATTCCCCAGTGGAACCTCAGAGGGCCTGGGAGCTTTGAAAGGACACTGCGTTGTGCCCTGCTTTGTGAATCCCGGACCACTGAGTGTGGACCTGAGACCAGGGCTCCAGGAAAGCAGCCAGTGTTAAGAAATCCCACATCCTTCTGCGTTCTGAAAAATGGCTAGACTGCAAAGACCACCTCATATATAATATCAATCTCTATCCTTCTTCATGTCTCCCATAAGACTTGCAGATGACCCCTTGTTTATCTGCCTCTACAATATCCCAATTTTCTTCCATTTCTTTGAGATGTTCCTCATTAATAAAGGTTCTCCCTATGACAATAACTTCCTTAATTGTCCGGTGCATCGTTTTGGTGCTTTTTCTTTTATCGTCTGAGTTGCATAGGAAGTACCGTGAAATCAAAAGAGATGTTCAGACTTCCCTAGCTTGCATGGGCTAAACGTTACCAATGTACATATTTCAGAAATTGAATGCTATACAGGAAGTTCTTAGAGAACGATCAATGTTCTTGCTTTCCATAGTATGTTTTATTAAGATTTCTCAATCTCTTTATTTGATATTCTTTTGGGTGGCTAGGGGTTGTTCAATCAATCCCCCCACCTCAGCCTCCTGAGTACCTGGGATTACAGGTATGTATCACTGAGCCCAGCTTTCCTTGATATGATTGATATATTCTTGGTATATTCTAACTATAAGCTTGCTATATTCATGGTATATGATGTCAGAATTATTATATCTGAAGACTTTTTTCTTCATAAAGGTTGTGTTTATCAATTTTTATAAATATAATATTCACTCTTCTTTGAAAATAGGGTTATTATGATTACAGATTTTTTGTAAAATATTTTTTGGATTGATTTCTTTTGTTTTAAATGCCACATAAATCTCATGTATTTTTCAGTTGCATTATTCTTCTGGTAATAAAATGTCATCAAGTCTTCCACTTTTGAAAATGACCAGTAATAAGTTGGCCACTGCCATTTTAAGTATCTTCTCATTTATACATAGGTTTTTATGTTTTAATATGATGCTTCCCTGAAAGCATTTAGAATCAGCTCCTAGGCTCAAGTGATCCACTCACATTTGCCTTTCAAAGTGCTGAGATTACAGGCATAAGGCACCGTACCCAGCCCAATTATCTTCTTCTCATGTGACTTCCAGTCATGGAGAACTAAAACCTGATGGCGCAGATCCCAAAAGAGACTTCTGATTACCTTGCGTTTTCTCTTTTCCTCGAGATGTGAGAAGCCCTATGAACTCAAGCCCAATAACTTGATATAAACCTCTAAGGGCTTATCACCACAGCAGAAGGTGCATTAGGCTAGAACTTTCCCCAGAAAAACCATTGCCTGCACTAAGAAAGTCTGGCAAAATATTTGGTTCGTGCATGCCCCTATATGAACGATAAGCAATATTGTGAACGTCACCAACCGCACTGACATATAAGCTTAAGAGCTTCAAGATGTATAACCAAAAGATTTTTCCCCCACCAATCTCATGAAAATCACTGAACCTTTAGAATTCAACTCCTGGCTCTTTACTTAAATACAATCTTTTATATTAGTGATTCTTTTTTCATTTTAGCCATTCCTCTTTTAAGATGCCTGACCTCCAGGACTCTAAAACAACTGACATTTGCCACCACTTCTCAAAGGATACTTCAACTGGTTTTATAGAAAAAAAAAAAACAAAAAACAAAAAACAAAAGCCCTCAAGAGTCTATTTCTTAGTCCCTTCTTTATCTCAAACAAGAGGTTTATGATCTTCTGTGAGTTGTTTAGCAATGAATAACATTCACATTAAACAAAAATCAGGATTGGGGGACTGACAATGTTGAACCCTCATCTCTCAGAAACCAGTAATGGGTGGCTGATGGAACTTTCTAACTAGAAGTCTGACCTTAAATCAATCTTCTTGCCCCACAAAGGTGTTTCTTCAAATATGTTGGGATAACTGGAGTGGAAATGTGATTTACAGTCTGAGATTTAGAACATCACTTTCATTCCTCCAGGCATAAACAAACAACCCACTAAAACCCAATGGGTGACATTTTCTGGAAAAGATGTAGCAAGGTAGATGCACAGAAGAAAAGAACTACTCTATCAGGGTTCACCTGATGGATGCCATGCTCCGGTGATGACAAGACTGAAATTTGAGGTTAAAATACGAGGCCCTCTGAAGATCCTCACCAAATAATCCCCAGGTACATAGGTTGCAAACTTTAAGGAGGTATATTCACTCTCAAGTGCCAGCCTGTACTTGCACAACCCTGAGAGTAAGTGCTTCCTTATATCTGAACCCTAGCCACCTGCCTTGTTTCACCTTAACCCTGGAACTGACTCAGATATCACTTCTCTGAGAAGGCTTCCTTGTTTATTCTCCCCATCATCCTGTCCCCCAACACATATACACACCAGTCTGAATTAGGGGCTACCATGTGCTGACCTCTACCGTAGTTCTTATCGCATTGTGTTGCTATTGTCTATTTACTTATCTCCCTCCTTTAATGGACTATGAGCACCTTGAGGGAAGTAAGATGTGTTCTATGTCTCTAAATCCCTTATTTATGTCATTTAGTGGACACGCTCTACCTATTTACTAATGAATAAAAATACATATAAGGGATCCTGAGAAAAGAGTAAGCTGGCCAGGTGCGGTGGTTCATGCCTGTAATCCTAGCACTTTGTGAGGCCAGGGCAGGTGGATCACCTGAGGTCAGGAGTTCGAGGCCAGCCGGGCCAACATGGTGAAACCCAGTCTCTACTAAAAATAAAAAAGTAGCCAGGCATAGTGACACATGCCTGTAATCCCAGCTACTCGGGAGGCCAAGGCAGGAGAATCTCTTGAACCCGGGAGGCAGAGGTTGCGGTGAGTCGAGATCACGCCACTGCACTCCAGCCTGGGTGACAAGAGTGAGACTACATCACAAAAAAAAAAAAAAAAAAAAGTAAGCAGATTCTCTTAAGCCTATGTGGAAAACGAGCCTCTTTCTAGTTCATGGTGCTATGGTGACATTGCAAGCCATTTGCCTATGCTAAAACCTGTATGATTGGGAAGTCCATGAGGACAAGCTTTATAGCAAATGCTCAATAAAATGTTATTGAATGAATCCATTGGGCCTTAGGAGATTCAGGTTCTAGTGGCAAATCTGGTACTATGTAGCTGTGTGGGAACTTCAACAATCACGTCCCTACCTCTGGATCTCGGTTTCCCCATCTGTTGAATTGAGGGATAAACTTGCTACTATTCTGTCTCTCTTTATCTCATTAGTTTATATAAAGTGCTTACAATGACACCTGCTATTTGGGAGCACTCTAAAAGTGTCTGCTTCTCTCGTTTAATCTACAAATCCCATTTTTCAAGCAAATTCTTACATGAAAGCCCAATATAAACCGCTGTTTCATTTGATCATGAAAGATGGGAGACACTGAAGATCCAAGGAGGACAGTTTGGAAAAGTTTGAGATCTGTCCTGGGGTTACAAAATGCTCACTGATGTTATAAAGACTATGTAAAAATCAAGGCCCTGGGCTCTGCTATAGAGATTCTGATTCTTTAGGTATAAGGTAGGTCCTGTGATGGGATAAAAAAGATCCTCAGGTGACTTGGATATGAAGTTATATGAGAAATAATGAACTAAATACTATTTAAGGTCCCTGCCAACACGGACATTTTACAATCCTACATTTTCCTTTGGTTAATTTGGGAAATATATAATTTCAAACCAACACTGTTTTCCACAAATTACCTTCTACAATGTTCCTAGTAGAGTCAATAACAATGCATTATTGAGCACCAGCTATATGCCAGACACTGAGCTAAATGATTTACAGACACTCTCTGATATAAGTATTATCTGATTTGCTCCTCATGACCTTGTAAGGTGGATTAATACTCCCCCACTATACTGATGAGGGAAACAGATGCTCAACAAGCTCAATTAATGTTGCCAAGATCCCATAGCTAACAAATAAAACTCAAATCTAAGGAGACCCAAGACTTCTTAGACACCTGGGATTTCCTTTGGTTACAGAGACATAGAGGTAAAGACAAGGCAATGCCAATTGAAGGCATAGATATCTAACTCTAAAGCAGTGAAAGAAGTCATGGTCAGATCAATGACACACGGCCTCCCACTTGTCCCTGTTAGACATAAACTATTCACGGTAAGTCCTAGAGCAGATCATCAGGGGCAGGAACTCTTCAGAATCCTCAGGCTTTCTCCATGAGCTCTAGGAAGCACTGTCATTTCTGCTAAATAACGAGTACCTACAATGAGGTCAATGCTACTGAGTGACCTTTTGGAGCCAATAATGAAAAATTTTTAATGAGAAGGCCCTCTGCACATATAATGTGAAATCCAAAAGGGTATCACAATTCCATCCAAAGTGGCTTTAAGCAATTTTTTTTCCAGTGAAACAAGATGTGTTGACTCAGGGCCAGCAGTATTGGCAATAGGAGGGCATGGCACATTCTGCATTCTCAGCTTCCAAAGCAACTGCTCTTTCCTAACAATAGCCTCCCAGTAGGGTCCCCAAGACTTTTTCTCAAAGCCTCCAGAGAGCCTCAGCCTCAGCTGTTTGAGTACTGGCTCTTCCTCTCACTACCACCACAATTCCCAGCTTTCGAAATAAGATTCAACGAGGACAATGACCATGACAGGCCAATGAATTTTCAAAACCTCTCTTAAGTCCTCAATAACGAAAGTCAGTTCATTAAGTCAGCACCCCTAAAAGCAGTGGTCAAATGATAAGTAGGAGCTTCTGAAATTGGCAGGCAAATTATCACTGAGTTAAAGAGTTATTATAAATCATACATTAAGCAGCAAAAAGGTCGGGCACTGTGGCTCATGCCTGTAATCTCAACACTTTGGAGGCCAAGGTGGGTTGGATCACTTGAGGTCAGGTGTTTGAGACCAGCCTGGCCAACATGATGAAACCATGTCTCTATTAAAAATACAAGAGTTAGCCAGGCATGGTGGCGAGTGCTTGTAATCCCAGCTACTCGGGAGGCTCAGGCAGGAGAATCAGTTGAACTCAGGAGGCAGAGGCTGCAGTGAGCCCACTGATCTCCAGCCTGGGGGACAGAGCGAGACTCCATCTAAAAAAAAAAAAAAAAAAAAAGACCGAGTGTGGTGGCTGATGCCTGTAATCACAGAGCTTTGGGAGACCAAGGTGGTGGGAGGATAGCTTGAGCCCAGGAGTTCAAGACCAGTCTGGGTAAACAGAGCAAGACCCTGTCTTTCTTTCTTTTTTAAAAAAGCAGCAAAGATGTCATAATCAGCAGCTCTGATGGAGTCCCACAGACCCCCACAGGAACCTGGCATCACCAAGGAGTCATTTTTCTTTTGTTTATAAGTCATTATGCTCAGGCTCACACACCTTTTTTTCTGCATAGCACTCATTGACATTTGCAGTGAGGTTCATGGGGTTAAGAGAATTAAGGCTCAAAGTTCAACATAAAGGAAGACATGAGAAAAGTCTCAGATCTGTTGGTGGCTTTGGTATAAATGGGCACCTGTTCAAAATCAGACCCCCATACCAGAAAAAGGAACCATTTATGTAATTTCATGTACCATGTATCTCCCAATCTTCCAACTGATAGGCAAGTAGCAGTTATTTTTAAAAAGAAGTACAAAATTATCTTACATTAATAATAATGTTGAAATACCTAACGTTCATTTAAACACTGTGCACACTCGGCATTATCTCATCCCCATTTTACAAGATAAGAAAAATTAACACTTAGAGAGGTGAAGTTACTTGCCAAGGTTACAGAGCTATTAAGATGTAGAGGTAGAGTTCAAACTTGGGTTACTTGATTCCAGAGTCCATAATGTTAACTTTTAAATAAGTCATGCACTTGGACCTGGATAGACTTACTGAAGTAAAATAAACTGGAGTGAATAAGAAAATAATACAAATACAAATATCTGACTCACTAGTTACACAGTCACATTTAACCAGAACGGTCACCAATCTAAATCTAAAAAATGTTCACTGAAATATTACTTATAATAGTAAAAAATTGAAATAAGCTATATTTCCAAGAATAGCTAAATATTAAATGAAGTATAGCTCTCGTAATAATGAAATTTGAATGTATCCATTATTCATTTACCAACATTTCACTGAACATCTACTATATGTCAGGCATTCCTTTATGTGCTGGGAAAACACATAAATGCTTTTCCCATAATGGTCACTAACTACTCAGTGCTACTCTTGTGCCACAAAATACCCACAGAAAATGCTTAATAAATGAATATGGGTATATTCCAATAATGTGCTGGGAAAACACATAAATGTTTTTCCCATAATGGTCACTAACTACTCAGTGCTACTCTTGTGCCACAAAATACCCATAGAAAATGCTTAATAAATGAATATGGGTATATTCCAATAAAACTTTATTTACAAAAGCAGGTGGTGAGCTGGAATGGGCCCAGGGGTTTGTTAACCACTCCTCTTTACCTTCATAACAAATAATACAAATTTCTTTTGACTTCTACTATATAACCTCCTCTTTTTAACATCTTTGATAGATATTAACCCCATTTTACAGAGGATAAGATGAGACTCAGAGAGAGAAATATCTTGTCCAAGATTATACAACTAAAAGAGTGAGTTTTTAAATCCAGTTCCCAAGAGAGATGCCAAGCAACCTGTTCCTGACAAGTTGTAGACATACAAATGCTAATTTAACACTTTCTAGGGAAATTTGTTCCTTAGAAGAATCTAACTCTGACCATTTTGGGAAATAAACCCAAAAAATCCCCTTTTAATATATTCTTTAGGAAAATATGCTTTAAAGAAAAGGTCGCTTACAGACGGTCTGAGTCAAAAACCTCAGTAGAAGTTTAAGGGTATCTTTTGATTGCTATCGTGTGAAGGGGAAATGGGACTGGCAGGGAAAGTTTCCTTATCCTTCCTAATCAACCTCCCAGGGCCTTGGCATTGGATCACAGTGGATGAACATGTCCAAGTGCTCTGTATCCACAAATGAAAAAGACTACATGGTCTCAGGGTCGCCTCAACAGGTATATGACCATATGTAGCTGAAGACTTACCAATGTTAATTTCATCATCAGTCAGAGTGTCTCCAATGAAATCAAACTGAAATGACTGCAGCGTCTGGGAAAATTTCTGAACAGCAGAGGAATAATCTGCAAAGGAAGGGTAAAAAGAAAAATGTTCAATAATGCTATGCTTTGATCTATTTCCTCATCTCTGTAAGAGCAGATAAAAGAAAACCAAAGGTAAGTGCTCTGAGCAGGTTGCAACTAGCATTTAATGAAATAAAACAAAAGATTAGATATGCAGTAGAAGAAAGTTTGAACAACTAAAATCACAAGAAGAAAGGATGGGGCATCTCAGTAAAGTCCTTAAAAGTTATGGGACATGTTTTTTATCCTCAACACCTCTCCTCTTTGACCTGCTCTACTCAAAGCATGGAAGACATGAAACTACTTAGTTATACTCTTAGGAGGGTCTCCTTACACATTTCCTAAACCCCTATTATGGGCAATACACTAGAAGCTTTCCATTTTATACATGTGGAGTTCAAAGTCCCAGAGCTGGGTGGCAAAGCTGGAAAGAGAAGCCAAGTGGTCTGTCTGCTTCTCCAGAGCCCTATCCATGATGATACAGATACCACCTGGACATTTTATATGTTAACCAGATGACAGCCTGTGTTAGGATGCTATCTGGAAGACGAAGAGACTTTACTTATTCACAGAGTATTTATAAAGAGACCTAACCTAAGAAAGCAATGAATGAAAACAATCAGGGTGACATGGCCAAACAAATGCTTTTATTTTTGGTCAATGATTTTGAATTTTAGAATATATTTTAGTGTATAAGTTGATATAAAATTAAATCATGTTTAGCTATACTTTTGAGAAGTTATTTTTATTGAGACGTTTTAAATATGTCCCCACCAAAAGGTCCAACCCAAATTATGACCCTTGTTGCACTCCAAGAGTGGTTCTAAGGCCAGCAGCATCATCACCTGGGAGGTGGAAGGAAATGCATATTGCCAAGCCCTACCCTAGACTTAATAAATTAGAAATTACACTTTTACACAATCCCCAGGGCATTCATATACTCTTTAACTTTGAGGCGCACTGATATTACCAACTAAGCCAACCTGTTAGACCATATTCTAGGAAAGCTTAAGCTTGTTGCTGATTTTTGGCTCCCTTTTCCGATTTCTTCTTTCTCTCCCTAGTTTAATCACCCTTCTCATCCTGAGTTTTCAAACCTATCATATGCATGGACTTACTGAGCCTGAGTATTTGCTCTCAGACCAAGGAAAATGGAGACAAAGCAAGCAATCACGCTGAGTCCTTTTAATGAAAAGCTGTCATAGTTAAGCAAAAATACAATACAATAAGTTCAAGCATCTGGCTAAAACAAATTATATGCCAAAAATTTTATTAGCATTTTATCTTTGTCTTATTTTCAGAAATACTTATTTTCAGAATTTTAAGTCTTAATTTTTTGAACAAATCACTGAAAATAGTAATAATAACAATATTGACATTTTTACACAGACCAGGTTACCATGGCTTCTCACAATTTTGACAACCTAGAATCACATTTTCCACTACAAATCTAAGCCACATGAATGTGACAAGTGCATGCACACCCTTCAAATCCTTTCACAGTACATCAGCAACGAGAACACAAAACTGGCTCCATATCTGGAAAACAATTGATTTTTTTCTGCTTTCCTTGGCTAGTAGTAAAAAAGGGCAGGCCCAGAATTCCCCATCTGCTCTCTGTTATGCTCAGGGAAATTAAATAAAAACATTTATTGTGTTGCTCTTCCACACCTACTAGTATTTCCTAAATATTAGTTGAGCCAAGGAAGGAACAGTTATTAATTATTCCTCTTCTTAAAATTATCTCAAAATTTCAGAAACCACAAATACTACAATGTTCAACATTTATAGTATTTTGAAAATAAAGGCATGGAATAAGGAAGAAGTTGCATCTAGTCTCCCTTTTCATTATTTGTACCTATCTCTTCTTTTCTCCAGACTCTGGGCCTTTAAAACACTATATCTACAAAAGGCCTTGAAATTTTATGAGAAACTTTCCACAAACATTTCCATTTACTGTTCCCAACTACATAAAAGTAGGAAATACTGTCCTCACTTTAGAATCAAATGAACAAATGAAATAATGCACACAAATTCCATTCAAAAATATGAACAAGCAGCCGGGTGTGGTGGCTCACGTCTGTAATCCTAGTACTTTGGGATGCTGAGGCAGGCAGATCACCTGAGGTCAGGAGTTTGAGACCAGCCTGGCCAACTTGGTGAAATCCCATCTTTACTAAAAATACAAAAATTAGCCAGGTGTGGTGGCGGGTGCCTGTAGTCCCATCTACTTGGGGGTTGAGACGGGAGAATCACTTGAACCTGGGAGGTGGAGGTTGCAGTGAGCCGAGATCACGTCACTGAACTCCAGCCTGGGAGCCTAGGTGCCAGAGCAAGACTCCATCTCAAAAAAAAAAAAAAAAGGAACAAGCACAAATTCACAGCTCTTCTTGAAACAAGTTCCAGGTTCCCATATATTTGTCCCTTGTGCTGAGAAAAGTCCTGGAAAAGACTCATGTATTTTAGATAAATAAGTGAAGTGGATGACTTCTAGACTACAAAAAATCCATACATAACCTAGAAATGCTTGTCATGTGTGACACATTCAATTCCTTATCATCTTAAAATTCACTACATCACTCCAAACAATGTGAACTCATCATTTTATCCTCCCCATCCCCGTCCACTCTGCCACTATGTCAATATTTTTCAGTCCAGCTTTCAGGGTCCTCTCTCCATCACCTTACTTATGTATGTGTCTTCCACAATTTCTTCACTTCACCTTTCCCTTACACATTATAGAATGTAGTTGGATAGTGCTTTTTAGGCACTTTGAACTTTAAGGGAATGATGTAGAATATGAACAAGATTAATTAATTAGTGTAGACACCTGTTTTTCATCACGATACTTTTCGAGAGTTTCATGAAAATAGAATCATACAAAATAGACTCATTTAGGTCTGCACAATGTTTTAAAATTCATCCATGTTATTGCTTGTATCAGTAATTTACTGTTTTTGTTGCTAAGTAACACTCCATTATGTAAATATACCACAATGTGTTTATTTATCATTTCTTCATGGACATCAGTGTTTATTCCAGTTTTTAACCATTGTGAATAAAGTTTCGATGAAAATTCATGCACAAGCCTCTTCAGGACATACGTTTTCATTTCTCCAATGCATGGGTTACATAGTAAATTGGTAAGTATACATAACCAGAGTGCCACATTTAGCTAAAAAGAAATCAAGAGCCAGGTGCGGTGGCTCATGCCTGTAATCCAAGCACTTTGGGAGGCCAACGCGGGCAGATTACTTGAGGTCAGGAGTTCGAGACCAGCCTGGCCAACATGGTGAAACCCCATCTCTACTAAAAATACAAAAATTAGCCAGGCATGGTGTCATGCACCTGTAGTCCCAGCTACTTGGGAGGCTGAAGCAGGAGAATCGCTTGAACCCGGGAAGCAGAGATTGCAGTGAGCCGAGATCCTGCCACTGCACTCCAGCCTGGGCAACAGAGAGAGACTCTGTCTCAAAAAAAAAGAAAAAAGAAAAAGAAAGAAAGAAAGAAAAGAAATTTAAAAAGCAATCACAGTGGGTTGCAGTGGCTCATGCCTTTAATCTCAAAGCATTGGGAGGCCAAGGCAGGAGGATTTCTTGAGGTCAGGAGTTTGAGATCAGCCTGTGCAACATAGTGAGACCCTGTCTTCACACACACAAAAAATTCTTTAAATGAGCTATGCGTGGTGGTGCAAGCCTGTAGTCCTAGCTACTTGAGAGGCTGAGGCGAGAGGATTGATTGAGCCCAGGAGTTCAAGGCTACATTGAGCTATGATCATGCTATTGCACTCCTGCCTGGGTGAAAGTGAGACCCTGTATCTTAAAAACATAAAAATTTTTAAAAAGAAAGCAATCACATTTGCAATAGCTACAAAAAAATAAAATACCTAGGAATAAATTTAACCAAGGAAGTAAAAGATCTACACATGGAAAACTATAAAACACTGAAGAAGGAAAGTGAATAGGATGCACAAAAATAAGGAAAAGACATCCCATGTTCAAGAATTTTAGAAGTTAATATTGTTAAAATGAACATACTACCCAAAACAATCTATACTTCAGTACAATCTCTAGCAAAATGCAACGGGCATTCTTCACAGAAATATCAAAACAAATGCTACAATTTCTCTGGAATCACAAAAGACCCCAAAAGCAGTATATCAAAGAGATATCTACATCATTTTTATTGCAGTACCTATTTACAATGCCAAAATATGGAATCAACCTCAGTGTTCATCAATATATAAATGAATAAAGAAAATGGGTCATGCGCAGTGGCTCACGCCTGTAATCCCAGCACTTTGGGAGGCCAAGGCAGGTGGATCACTTAAGGTCAGGAGTTTGAGACCAGCCTGACCAACATGGTAAAACTCCATCTCTACTAAAAAAATACAAAATTAGCTAGGTGTGATGGTGCTTGCCTGTAATCCCAGCTACTTGAGAGGCTGAGAATGTGTGGTTTAGTTTCAAGAATCACTTGAACACAGTAGACAGAGGTTGCAGTGAGCCAAGATCACACCATTGCACTCCAGCCTGAACAACAAAAGCAAAACTTCATCTCAAAAAAAGAAAGAAAGAAAGAAAGAAAGAAAGAAAGAAAGAAAGAAAGAAAGAAAGAAAGAAAGAGAAAGAAAATGTAATATATATACACAGTGAAATACTATTCAGCAATTAAAAAGCATGAATCCTGGCATTCATGGCAACATGGATGAGCCTTGAAAACATTATGTTAACTAAAATAAGCCAGGGACAAGAAAGATAAATACCACATGCTCTTACTCATATGTGGGAGCTAAAAAAGCTGATCTCATAGAAGTAGAGAATAGAGTAGTGGTTACTAGAGGCTTGGAAGGGTAGGGAGGAGCAGGGGATAAAGAGGAGTTGGTTAGGCCTGTCTCAAAGAAACAAAGAAGAGTTGGTTAATGTATACAAAATTATGGCTAGATAGAAGAAAAAGTTCCACTTTCTATTGCAATGCAGTGTGACTATAGTTAACAATATTTTATTGTATATATTCAAATAGTTATAAAATAGGATTTTGAATGTTCCCCAGACAAAGAAATGATAAATATTTTAGGTCATGCTAATTACTCTGATTTGATCATTACACATTATATACATGTATTGAAATATCCCACTGCATCCCATAAATATGTACAAATATGTATCAAAAAAAATGTTTTTATCAATCCTTTATAAAATAAATGACCTTTTTTTTCAAACGTGATTATACCATTTTGCATTCTGCAGGAGAATTTCAGATGATCCACATACTTGCCAACACCTGGTTATTATTTATTTATTTATTTTCATTTTAGTCATTCTAATGGGTGTGTAATAGAATCTCACTAGTTTTAATTTGCATTTTCCTGGTGATTAATGATATGAATGTCTTATATATTTATTGAGCATTTGCATATCTTTTTTCCAAGAAGGGTCTATTCAAATCTCTTGCCCATTTTATAACTGAGTTGTCTTATTACTAAACTATAAGATTTCTTTATGTATTCTGGAAACAAGTCTTTTGCCAGATAAATGTATTGCAAATATTCTTTAAATTAACAAAGGGCTTAGCAATCTGAATACTCTTTATTTAATTTTAAAAAGACTGAATCTCTGTAAGAACAGTGACCTTTTTGGTATATTAAGGTAGCCTAATCAAAGCACCATCTCCATCTCTGCAGTAACACTGAAAACCCACAGTCACAAAGCTACAACAGCTGTGAAAATCAACAGCTTAGCAGCCACTAGAGAAGGCAGAATGTGGTTGAAGTTTCACAAGGCCCTACCCCCAGAAAATTGCCATCCAGTTTAATATGTCCTATAAGCGCTATACTCAAAATCTGTCTTAGTTTGTTCTGACTTAAAGTTCATTCTGTGAAAATAACACCACTATTGGGGAATTTGTCAAAAATAATCATCTCAAATAGTTTAAGATTATAGTGACCTGAAGCAGTGTGACAAGCTGAAATTAACAGGAGGCTGACCAAAACACTTGGTAAAACAAAAATAATTAATTAAATAAAATCGAAGAACACCCTAGGCTTGGTGGCTCATTCCTATAATCCCAGAACTTTGGGAGACTGAGGCTGGAGGATGACTTGAGTCTAAGAGTTCGAGACTAGCCTGAGCAACATAGTGAGACCCCATCTCTAGAAAAAATAAAAATAAAAAATAGCCAGGTGAGGTAGTGTATGCCTGCGGTCAAAGCTACTCAGGAGGTTGAAGTGGCAAGATTGCTTGAGCCCAAGAGGTCGAGGCTGTAGTGAGTAGTGATCACACCTGTACTGCAGTCTGAGTAATAGAGAGAGACCCTATCTCAAAATAATAACCATAATAATTTTTTAATGGACAATGACATGCCCACGGGGGCTTTGAAAAGTTGCAATGTAAAATCTAGAAAGACATGGGTCATAAAAAAGGATATGTGCATGTTCCAGGCTATGCATAGGCCTATGAAAGACTTAAGAAGTTCCTAATCTCTCACCTCTTGCTTAGCCTTGAGGTTCTGCACAAGCAGGAAGAGAAAGATAAGGCATAATGGTCATCTGCCTAGATCAATGTTGTTGAAAGCATATCCCAGTTCACACAATGACCAGCAGCAAAAGCTCAAGGCTTATTGGTTCAAAGTATTTAAATTAAATCATTGTTCAATCATTAGCTGCCCACTAAGCAAACCTACCAGAGGCTTCAGTGGTTTCTAACAAAGAATACACACTTTATATAATTAGCCCAAAAAGTCAATAAATAAGCAAACTATAACAAACAATCACCCTGGGGAACGGAAAATATCTAATTTCCAGAGTTGCCACATGATTTTATATGTTCACTTTTCAACAAAAAATTATGAGACAGACTAAGACACAGGAAACAATAGTCCATGCTCAAGGGGATACCATGCCTAAGAACTAAGGAAAGACTGAGAACAATGTCTCACCAAAGAGAAAATATCAATAAAATAATAATTTTAAAAGAACCAATTAAAACATACAGATAGTGAGGGAGCTGCTGAATAAATTCTTCCACTGTTCAGTCCCCAGCTGGATAGTTCTCAGTAATATTTCATAAGGCTCTTCAGAGGCTACAGCAGGATTAAACCAGTTGTCTGAGCATTGGCCAACTCAATAATGCATCCAAATATTGGCTTTTCCTCCTTTCCCATTTCACTGCTTTTTCACTCCCTGCATTGATCATTTCCTTTGTCCCTCACTCTTGCTTCCACTTAAACTACCTCTGCTCCCAAGCCTCTGCGTCAAGCTCTCTCTGCTTTTAGGGGGAAGCCAGGTAAAGATAATGAGCTCTTCATTACTGGAGCTGACTACTACTCATTACTGGAGCAAATGTTAGAAAAAGATTCTAGGCATTGGATTACAAGAAACTTTATTGAAATATTGGGGAGGAATCAGTAACTAACTGGAATGGGAAGTTTGGAGATAAAAAGAAGGGGAGCAAGAATGAAGGAGGAGGAAAATACGTGAGCTGCTTCAGAGAAAAGATAATCTTTTCTTATCCATAATCTCAAAACCTAAAAAATGTCTAGTATAAAGCAGGTCCTCAATGTTAGCCAAATTAATGTATGACTTTAAAAGAATAAATCAACTTTTTAATTTCTAAAGGTCTAATTTAATAGATTGAAGCTGTCCAAAAAATTAAATCTACTTTTTCTCCAAATTCATCTTCTTTTCTTAAAACAGGGTCTCATTGTGTCGCCCAGGCTGGAGTGCAGTGGGATCACAGCTCACTGCAGCCTTGACCTCCCGGGCTCAAGTGATCCTCCCATCTTAGCCTCCCAAGTAGCTAAGACTACAAATACATACCACTCTACCCAGCTAATTTCTAAAATTTTTTGTAGAGACAGACTCTTGTTTTGTTTCCCAGGTTGGTCTTGAAGTCCTGGCTTCAAGTGATCCTCCCACTTCGACCACCCAAAGTGATGGGATTACAGGCATGAGCCACCACACTCAGCCCCCAAATCCACTTTAATATATAAGCAGTTTACTGCCATTTCAGTGGTCCCAGGAATATTAAATAAATGTTGCAAAAATTTAGCACAGCTTACAGTTTCATTACTATAGCTGTATTACATTAGGAATTTATAGAGTGGGTCAGACGTGGTGACTCACGCCTGTAATCCCAGAACCTTGGGAAGCTGAGGCATGCGGACTGCCTGAAGCTCAGGAGTTCAAGAGCAGCCTAGGCAACATTGTGAGACCCTGTCTCTACCAAAACAAATAAATAAATAAATAGCCGAGCGTGGTGGTGTGCACCTGTAGTCCCAGCTACTCAGGAGACTGAGGCAGGAGAATTGCTTGAGCCCGGGAGGCAGAGGTTGCAGTAAGGTGAGATCACATGCCATTGCACTTCAGCCTGGGTGACAGAGCGAGACCCTATGTCAAAAAAAAAAAAAAAAAAAAAAAAGGAATTTATAGCCAGTGGATATCCGAAACTCCATGTGAATTGTGCCAGTAATCCATTATGCCATAAAAGCTGCATAAGGATAACCTACAGAAAATTGTTCTGAGATATTAATGCCAAAGGTACAGATCAACCCAGGGAGTGGAAAAAGGGTGTTTCAAGAAAAGGAAATAATGAAGCCCAAGTCCTAATTAGTTTCCACTTACAGAGGAGACAAACTACAACGCAACATGTATAGAACAGGAAAACATGTATAAAATGTTATCTACAAGTACATGTATATACATTTACCTGCATTGTGTATAACTCCATTTGCACCTAGTTTTTAATTGGGATGAAACTTAGGTAGCTAAGTTTCAATATGACTCAAAACTTCAAGGATGCAACTCTACTTCTAAAGTAGATTACACAATAAAAATGCCCAAGGGATTCCTAGGCTTTGTGGTTTTGACTACTTTTGTTTTAAAATAAAAAATGTTCTCTTAACACATGCATCCCTTTATACTTATGGATTTATTAGTTTGAATGAATCATAACCTGGTAAGGTTGTGTGCCTTTCCAAAGCAAAATGAGGTAGTGGAAATATCACTAAGACAGGAGTTTTAGTCTCCTGGCCTCATGTGATCCTCACAAATCAGTTTTGTGAGTAGTTGGGCAAGTTACAGCTGTGCACCATCACACCTGGGCTACTCATTTATTAATCAAAAAAAAAAAAAAAAAGAATGCTACTACTTACCAGTTACTGTGGCTTCCCTTTAGTTCCTACAGTTGTGAAAGAAACATATCATCTACCTCATTGGCTTGTCAAAGTGTTGGGATTACAAGTATAAGCCACTGCACCCATGCGTGAAGTTCTTTCACAAAAAATAAATTGGCTGGGTAAGGCAGTGGCTAACGCCTGTAATCCCAGCACTTTCAGAGGTTGAGGTAGGCAGATTACTCAAGCTCAGGAGTTCCAGACCAGCCTGGCCACCATGGTGAAATCCCTGTCTCTACCAAAATACAAAAAATCAGGCAGGCATGGTGGTGTGTGCCTGTGGTCCTAGCTACTCAGGAGGCTAAGGTGGGAGGATAGCTTGAGCTCAGGAGGCAGAGGTTGCAGTGAGCTGAGATTAGGCCACTCTGTAACTCCACCCTGAGGTGACCAGAGTGATCTGACTCCTAATCTCAAGATACAGAAAGAATACTGGGTAAAGAAGGCAACAGAACATGAAAGTACTTTTAAGAATAGAAAGCAAAGAAAGAAAGCAAGAAAAAGAAGCTCCCAAGTACTAGAAATGAAGAACAAATTCAAAGCCACAACAGAGAGCAGCAGCTGAGGCAGTAGAGAGATATCAGAACTAGATACACTCCATTGTCATTATTTAAGGATTCTATATTTGCAAATTTGCCTAGTCAATAAAATGTATTTGCAACACCAAAATCAATACTTACGACACTTTGTCCACTCATTCATGGACATGCAAATAGCTATGAAAAATGTGAGTCACCAACATATACATTCTGAGCTTGAAAAGGGGGATACTGCCTTCTTGTTTCAGCTCTCATACTATAAACCACTA
This sequence comes from Papio anubis, assembly GCF_008728515.1. Taxonomy (NCBI): domain Eukaryota; kingdom Metazoa; phylum Chordata; class Mammalia; order Primates; family Cercopithecidae; genus Papio; species Papio anubis. The sequence goes on along the minus strand of NC_044996.1, from coordinate 83,442,641 downwards.
TCCTTTTCCTGGTCTATTTAATGCCACGTTTGTCACATTTTTCTACTTCTTGTTGATAGGTTAGCTGTTTAACATGGCCCCTTAGCATAGTGCTGAAGTACTATCTGGGGGTCCTAAAGGAAAGAAGGCTGAGACATCTTTACAGAGAAAACAAGTATGTGCTAGATAAGCTTTGTTCAGTCACAGATTATAGTGCTGTTAGCCATGAATTCAATGTTAATGAATCAACTACATATATGATAAAATAAGGGGTCTTTAAACAGAAACACATGTAAAACAAATTTATGTACTGACTGGCTGCTGAAAATGTGGAAAAACTCACAGGTACCTAACTCTTTATTTCCTCTAGGAGAAATGGTTCAGTATTCACTAACTACATGTTTACATTGACTTTACAGAGCATAACTACCATGAATCACAAGAATTGACTATATGTGGTAGTTGGAATTTTATCAGCAGGCAAAGGGACATTACTTAGGAGCTGGGAGCTTGGAATGAGGTCCCTTCATGAGGTCTATTGGCATACGACACTGTAGGAATATACTAGAGAGTCTCCCATTGTGGTAAAATAAAGTTATCCAGAACCACAAGCTTATGCTAATTAGAGTTCAAGTTTATACTGCTCACAAAGGTTTCTAAAAATTAATTTTAAAACTAATCCTGAACCAGCACCAAGCAAGCTCTAAGAAGAGGCAAAAGAATAACTGCCCCATAAGAAAACCTCTATAAATCAGGGCACATAAGGGAATCCCAAAAAAACAACTGCTACCCAGAACTTCACAGTTGAAAATTATAAACCACACTAGGAAACCGACGTGAGAGCCAGACAGCAGTCAAGGCAAATAAGTGGGTTTTCTTCTGTAAGATCTAGGATTATATTATACTCCAAAAAGTATTTTTAAATAGGAATAATTTAAATATTCAAAAAATAGGAAAAATTAGAATCCATATACCAGTCACAGATTATCTCAAAAGAAACAAGAATCAGACAACAATAACACTGCCAAAAAATGGATTATTGGTTTTTACTTGCTAAGAGAAAATAACCATCAACATACTAGTAGCAAACTAGAAAACAGATCTGAAGAAATCATCCAGAACACAGCACAGGGAGAAAAACAGCTGCAAAATATAAAAGAAAAATTAGGAGATAAGGAGAAGAGGCACTTATAGGAAAACCCAAATAAGGAAATAAAAGGCATGGGGGAGGCCAGGTGCCATGGCTCACGCCTATAATTCTGGCACTTTGAGAGGCCAAGGCTAGCAGATTGCTTGAAGCCAGGAGTTTGAGACCAGACCCAGCAACAACGTGAGAAGTCGTCTCTACCTCGTCAAAAAAAAAAAAAAAAAAAAAGATTATTTAAATTAGCCAGGAATGGTGGTGCATGCCTGTAGTTCCCAGCTAAGGTGGTTGGGGGGAAGCTGAGCCCAACGGACAGCTTCAGTCTGGGAGGTCAAGGCTTGCAGTAAGCCATGATAGTGCCACAGCACTCCAGGCTAGGCAACAGAGCAAGACCCTGTCCCCGCCCCCAAAAAAGAAAGAAAAAGAACAAAATGGGAATATCAACAAAGAAATTATAAAACAAAATGGATATTATATATTGAAAAGGGCAATTCACATAGAATACACAGGAATTACAAACATACAAGCAACAAACATAAAATCCCTAGAATACAGGAAGCAAAGGTGTGTGTTTGTTTGTTTGTTTTGAGATGGAGTCTCGCTCTGTCACCCAGGCTAGAGTGCAGTGACACAATCTGGGCTCACTGCAACCTCCACCTCCCGGGTTTAATAGATTCTCCTGCCTCAGCCTCCCGAGTAGCTGGGATTATAGGCACCGGCCACCACACCTGGCTAATTTTTGTATTTTTAGTAGAGACGGGGATTCACCATGTTGACCAAGCTGGTCTCGAACTCCTGACCTCAAGTGATTCACCTGCCTCGGTCTCCCAAAGTGTTGGGATTACAGGCATGAGCCACCGCGCCTGGCTGGTGAAGCAAACACTGACATAACCGAAGGGAGAAACAGATAGTTATACAATAATAGATACAATAATGGATGAAACAACCAGACAGAAGATCAGTAAGGAATCTGTGTACTTGAACAACAATATAAGCCAACTGGAGCAAAAAGATATAAAAAGGATACTCCATCCCACAACAATAGAATACATATTTTTTGAAATGCACATGAAAATTTCTCCAGGACAGACAACATGTTAGGCCACAAAACAAATGTTAATACATTTTAAAAGCTTAAAATCATACAAAATATTTTTTCTGATAAAAATGAAATTAAACTAGAAATTAATAATGTAAGAAAAACGGGAAAATTCACAAACACATGAAAATTAATTACATTCTTTTTTTTTTTTTTTCTGAGACAGGGTCTCATTCTGTTGCACCAGCTGGAGTATACTGGCACAATCTCAGCTCACTGCAGCCTCAAGCAATCCTCCCACCTCAGCCTCCCAAGTAGCTGGGACTACTGGCATGTACCACTAGGCTCGGCTAATTTTTTTTTTTTTTTTTTTTTTTTTTTGGAGAGACGGGTTCCCATTATGTTGCCCAGGCTGGTCTGAAACTCTTGAGCTCAAGCAATCCCACATGCCTAGACTTCCTAAAATGCTGGGATTACAGGTGTGAGCCTGTGCTCCCAGCCAATAACTCACTCTTAAACAACCAATGAGTCAAAGAAATCACAAGATAAAATAGCAAGTATCTTGAGATAAATGAAACCACAAACACAACATAATTTTCAAGACATATGGCATGCAGTAAAAGTAGCACTGAAAGGGAGATTTATAGCTGTAAATGCTTACATTAAAAAAAATCAAGAAATATCTTGAATCAGTAATCTAACTTTACACCTTAAGAAACTTGAAAAAGAGAAAACTAAACATAAGATAGTAGAAGAAAGAAAATAAAAAATAGTTTCCAGATCAATAAAATAGACAATAGAAAAACAATAAGGAAAATCAATGAAGCCAAAAGATCAAAGAGATCAACAAAACTGACAAACTTTTAGCTAGATTGAATAGGAAAAAATAGAGATGACAGAAATTATTAAAATCAGGAATAAAATTAGGGACCGAGCACGGTGGCTCATGCCTATAATCCCAACATTTACGGAGGCCAAGGCAGGAGGATTACTTGAGTCTAGGAGCTCAAGACCAATCTGGGCAACAGAGTGAGACTCACATCCATCAAAAAATAAAAATTAGCTGGGTGTGGTGGTGCATGCCTGTAGTCCCAGCTACTTGGGAGGCTAAGGCAGGAGCATTACGTGAGCCCAGGAGCTCAACGTTGCAGTAAGTGATGATCCTGCAACTGCATTGTGGGCTGGATGACAAAGCAAAACGCTGTCTCAAAAAAACAAAAAAAGGAAAGGAAGGCTTTTACCCAAAGGCAGGCAATAATAAATGCTGGCGAGTATGTGGAAAAGGGGGAACCCTCATATACTGTTGGTGGGAATATAAATTAGTACAACCACTATGTGGAACAGTTTGGAGCTTCCTCAGTAAACTAAAAATTGATCTACCATATGATCCAGCAATTCTACTGCTAGGTATATACCCAAAAGAAAGGAAATCTGCATACCAAAGAGATAACTGCACTCCCATGTTTGTTACGGCACTCTAAGTGTCCATCAACAGATGAATGGATAAAGAAAAAGTGGTACATATACGACGTCATTCACGAATGCCACAAACGAGATCTGATCATTCTTTTTTATGGCTGAATAGTACTCCATTCGACCATAAAAAAGAATGAAATCCTGTCATTTCCAACAACATGGATGGAACTGGAGATTGTGTTAAGCGAAATAAGCCAGACACAGACAGACAAATTTCACATGTTCTCACTTATTGGTGGGAGCTAAAAATTAAAACAATTGAACTCATGAAGGTGGAGAGTTGAAGGATGGTTACAGAAGCTGACAAGCATAGTGGGGAGTGAGGGAAGAGAGTAAGAATGATTAATGGGCACAACAATATAGTTAGAATGAATAAGATCTAGTACTGAATAGCACAACAGTGTAACTATAGTCAACAACAATTTATTGTATATTTTAAAATAACTAAAAGAGTATAACTGGTTTACAATACAAAGAAATGATAAGTGCTTGACATGATTGAATACCTCATTTACCTTGATGTGATTATTAATCATTGTATGCCTGTATTAAAATATCTCATGTACCTCATAAATATATATACCTATTATGTACCCACAAAAAATTTAAAAAAATAAATCTTTTAAAAAAGAAATAAAAGAGAGGACATTACTACCAATTTTACATGAATCAATAGGATTATAAGAGAATACTGTAAACAATTGCATGTCAACCAATTGGATTGCCTAGATGAAAAGGACAAATTCCTAGTAACACGCAACCTACAAAAACTGAATAACAACAACAACAACAAAAAACTGAATAAATGAATGCCATTAGGAGATTGAATCAGTAATCAAAATCCTCCCAACCAGGCCAGGCACAGTGGCTCACATCTGTAATCCCAGCACTTTGGGAGGCTGAGGCAGGTAGATCACTTGAGGTTAGGAGTTCAAGACCAGCCTGACCAACAAGGTGAAACCCCATCTCTACTAAAAATACAAAATTAGCTGGGCGCGGTGGTGCATGCCTGTAATCCCAGCTACTTGGGAGGCTGAGGCAGAAAAATTGCTGGAAACCAGAAAATGGAAGTTGCAGTGAGCCGAGATCGTGCTATTGCACTCCAGTCTAGGCAACAAGAGCGAAATTCCATTTCAAAAAAATAAATAAATAAATAAATAAAAATTTTGAAAAGCCCTGGACCAGGTGGTTTCACTGTTGAATTCTACCAAAAATTTAAAAATCAATAACACCAATACTTCTCAAACCCTTCTAAAATATTCAGATACCAAAGCTAGAGAAAAATACTACAAAAAAAAGAACATCCTGGCCAGGCATGGTGGCTCACACTTGTAGCCTTTGGGAGGCCGAGGCAGGCGGATCACCTGAGGTCAGGAGTTCAAGACCAGCCTAAGCAACATGGTGAATCCCTGTCTCTACCAAAAATACAAAAATTAGCTGTGCATGGTGGCACATGCATGTAGTCCCAGCTACTCGGGAGGCTAAGGCAGGAGAACCGCTTGAACCCAGGAGGTGGAGGTTGCAGTGAGCCAAGATTGTGTCACTGCACTCCAGCCTGGGCGACAGAGCGAGAATCCATCTCAAAAATAATAATAATAATAATAAGAGAGACACAGAGAGAGAATCAATCAATATTATATGTCATTTAATAAAAACAAAGGGAAGCCTGTTATGGTCATGTGCATCTGTATTCCCAGCTACTTGGGAGACTGAAGCAGAAGGATCATTTGAGCCAAGGAGTTCAAGTCTGCAGGGAGCTATGATCACACCACTGTACTCCAGCCTAGGTGATCTAGGTGACAGAGTGAGACCCAGTCAGAAGACAGAAAAGAAAGGGAGGAAAAGGAAAAAAGGAAGGAAAGAAAGAAAGAGAGGGGGAGAAAGAGGTAGGGAGGGAGGAAGGGAAAGTAAGAAAGTAAGAAAGAAACATACTCATCTCGATTTATGCGAAGTCATTCTACACATTTCATTTGATGAAATTCAACACATTTCATATTAAAACAAACAATAAACTATGAATAGAAGATCATTACCTCAACATGATAAAGGTCATATATGAAAAACCCACAGCTAATATTATACTCAATTATTAAAGTCTAGAAGCTTTACCACTTCTATTCAACACAGTATTGGAAGTTCTAGCCATAGCAATTCAACAAGTAAAGAAAATAAAATGTAATTTTAAATTGTAAAGGAAGAAGTAAAATTATCTTTATTTGCCAATGACATGAACTTACATGCAGAAAATCCCTAAAATTCACAAAAATATTATTAGAGCTAATAAATGAATTTAGAAGTTACAGGACACAAAATCAACACACAAAAAAGTTGCATTTCTATACACTAAAAAATTAACAATTAGAAAAATTAAGAAAATAATTCCATTTACAGTAGTGTCACAAAGAATAAAATACATATGAATAAATTTAACTGAGGAGACAAAAGACTTGTACAATGAAAACTACAAAGCATTAATGAAAGAAATTAAAGACAGAAATAAATGCAAAGGCAATCAGACTGTGTTCATGGATTAGAAGACTTAATATTATCATAATGACAGTCTCATAACCTGGTCTCTAAATAAATAAAAAAAATAAAAAAAAATAAAAATAGGAATGGTTATATTAATATCAGATAAAGTAGACATCAGAGCAAAAAATTAATAGTGATACAGAGGGACATTACATAATGTTAAAAGTGCCAATCCACCAAGAAGATATAGCATTCCTAAATGTGTATGCAGAAAACAACAGATGTTCAAAATACATAAAGCAAAGACTGACAGAACCATAAGAAGAGACAAATACACAATTACAATAGGAGACCTCAACAGTCCTCTTTCAACAACATACAAAACTAGACAGCAAGGTTATAGAACAACTAAGCAACACCATCAGTCTACAGGATCTAATCAAAATTTATAGAACACCCCACCCAAAATTAGCAGAATAGACATTCTTTTCAAGCATCCATGATATATTACTGATATAGACCATTATATTAGTTTTCTATTCACTGCCATAACAAATTCCCACAAACTTGGTGGTTTAAAATGATACAAATGTATTATCTTACAGTTCTTGAGGTTAAACCTCAAAACGGGCCTCACTGGGCTACAGTGTCAGCAGGTCTGTGTTCCTTCTGGAGGCTTTTGGTGAGAATCTCTTTCTTTGCCTTTCCCAGCCACATACATTACTTGGCTCCTGACCAAAGATTTCTCCATCTTGTACATCAGCAATGTCAGATCAAGTCCTTATGACACCTCCACCACTCTGGTTCTCTCTTTCCTGCCTCCCTCTTCAATGTATAAAGACCATTATGAAAACATTGGGCACAATTGGCTAATCCAAGATATGCTCCACATCTCAAAATTAGGCCATCAGCAAACCTCATTACATTTGCAACCTTAATTCCCTTTTGCCGTGCAATATAACATTTATAAATTTCAGTGAGTAGAATGTGGACACCTTTGAAGGGCTATTATTCTGCCTACCACAGCCATATTCTGAGCCATAAAGCCAACCTCAAAAAAAAGGTTTTTTAACTTCAGTTCCACAGGGAATATTCTGTGGTCAGAATGAAATCAAACTAGAAATCAGTAACAGGCACAAGCCTCTAATCCCAGCACTTGAGGGGGCTGAGGCGTGTGGATTGCTTGAGCCCAGGAGTTCGAGAAAGGCCTGGGCAACATTACAAAGCCCCATCTCTAGAAAAAATACAAGAAATTAGCCCGGCGTGGTAATGCGTGCCTGTAATCCCAGCTACTCAGGAGGCTGAGATGGGAGGATTGCCTGAGCCCAGAAGGTTGAGGCTGCAGTGAACCGTGATAGTGACAATGCTCTGCAGCCTGGGCAACAGAGTGAAACTGTCTTAAAAAGAAAAAAAAAAGAGAGAAGAAGAAGAAGAAGAAGAAGAAGAAGAAGAAGAAGAAGGAGGAGGAGGAGGAGGAGGAGGAGGAGGAGGAGGAGGAGGAGGAGGAGGAGGAGGAAGAGGAAGAGGAGGAGAAGAGGAGGAGGAGGAGGGAAAGAAAGAAAGAAAGAAAGAAAGAAAGAAAGAAAGAAAGAAAGAAAGAAAGAAAGAAAGAAAGAAAGAAAGAAAGAAAGAAAAGAAAGAAAGAAGGGAGGGAGGGAGGGAAAGAGGGAAAGAAAAAGAAAGAAAGAAAGAAAGAAAGAGAGAGAGAAAGAAAGAAAGAAAGAAAGAAAGAAAGAAAAGAAAGAAAAAGAAAAGAAAGAAAGAAAGAGAAAGAGAGAGGAGGAGGGGGGAGAGAGAGAGAGAAAGAAAGGAAGGAAAGAAGGACAGAGGGGAAAAGAAAAGAAAGAAGAAGAAGGAGGAAGAGGAGGAGGAAGGGAGGGAAAGAGAGAGAGAGAAAGAAAAGAAAAGGAAAAGAAAAGAAAAGGAAAGGAAAAGAAAGGAAATAAAAGAAAAGGAAAGAAAAGATCAGTAACAGTAAGAGATCAGGAAAATTTCCAAACACATGGAAACTAAACCACACATTTCTAAATAATCTACAGGTCAAAGAGCAAATCTCAAGGAAAATTAACAACACACTGAGGCCAGGCAAGGTGGCTCACACCTGTAATCCCAACACTTTGAATCCCCATCTCAAGTAAAACAAACAAACAAACAAACTATACATTGAACTGAATGAAACTAAAGTTACAACATATCAAAAGTGTCTCTATTTCAAAGTGTCTCTATTTCAGATGACTGATCGTCTGTAAAACACCAAGCAATCTGCCACAAAATTCCTAGAACTAATAAATCAGTTCAGCAAAGCTGCCCAAAACAAAATCAACATACAAAAATCAATCATATATGTATATACTAGCAATTAACAAGTAGAAACTGAAATAAAAAACACAATACCATTTACAATGAACCCCCCCAAAAAAACAAGTAGATGTAATTCTAACTAAACCTATTCAAGAATTGTATACCGAAAACAAAGCACAGACAAAAGAAATCAAAGTCTAAATATATGGAGAAACTTACCATGTTTATGTATTGTAAGACTCAACATAGTAAAGATATCAATTCTTCCCAAATTGATATACAGGTTTCAGGCAAATCCTATCAAAACCACAGCAAGATTTTTTGGGGGAAAAGACAGACAAAATAATTCTAAAATGTATATGGAGATATAAAGGAACCAAAATAGCTCCTTTTTAAAAATCAGACTGCTGGAATTAAAGGCATGAGCCACAGTACTCAACTCCACTGATTATTTTAAATACACTTTAAAATGATTTAGATTTATTGAAGAATTTCAAAGAGAGTGCAGAGTTCCCATATACCCTACACCCGATTCTTCTGTTATTAGCAGTGTATAATAGTATGGTACACATGTCACAACTAGTGAATATTGATATATTATTATTATTAAAGTCCATACTTTAATCAGATTTCCTTGGTTTTTTACCTAAGGTGTTTTTTCTTTTCCAAATCCCATCCAAGATCCCACATTATGTTTATTCATCATGACTCCTTAGGCTCCTTTTAGCCCTGGTAGTTTCTCAGACTTTCCTTGTTTTTGATGACCTTGCCAGTTTTGAGAAGTACTGCTCGGGTATTTTGTAGAATGTCTCTCAATTAGGATCTGTCTTAAGTTTTTATCATGATTACACTGGGATTATAAATTTTGGGGAGAAATACCACTGAGATAAAGTGTCACTGTCATACATCATACCACAGGTATACACTATTAACATGACTTATCACTATTGATGTTGACCTTGATCACCTGGATAAAGCAGTGTTTGTCAGGTTTCTGCACTCTCAAATTACTCTTTCTTTCCTCCTTTCCGTACTGTACCTTAGGAAGAAAATCACCATGTGCAGCCCACATTTATGCACTCCTGAGGGTGAAATGGAATATCTACACAAATTATTACCCAAGTGATTTTTATCAAAGGTACAAAAGCAATTAAATGGTTGAAATATTACTTTTCCAATAAATGGCACTGGAGCCACTGAACATGAGACATAAAAATGAACCTCAACCTAAACCTCATACCTTATCCACAAATTATCTCAAAATGCATCACAGACTTAAACATTAAACAACGGAATTTTTAGGAGAAAGTTTGAAGAAAAGCTTTAGATCCTAGGCCTTGACACGAAGAGTTCTTAGACATAATACCAAAATCATGACCTATAAAAGAAAAAAAATGACTAGGCATAGTGGCTCATGCCTGTAATCTCAGCACTTTGGGAGGCCAAGGCAGGTGGATCACTTGAGCACAGGAGTTCAAGACCAGCCTGGACAACACAGTAAGGCCCTGTCTCTATAAAAAATGCAAAAATTGGCTGGGTGTGGTGGCACTCACATGTAGTCCCAGCTACTCAGGAGGCTGAGGTGGGAGGATTGCTCGAGCCTCGGAGGTGGAGGTTGCAGTGAGCCGGGATCTAGCCATTTCACTGCAGCCTGAGAGACCAGAGTGAGACTCACTCTCCAAAGAAAATAAATAAATAAATAAATCTATAACCTAAACTCCAACAAAATTTTACAGTTTTGCTCTACAAAAGACCCTGTTAGGATGAAAAGACAAGCTATAGATTGAAAGTATTCACAAACTACATATCTCACAAAGGACTCATATATAAAACTCTTTATATATATAAAGAATACTCAAAGTTGAAAATTGATAACAATCCAATCAGAAGATGGGCAACAGATATAAAAAAATATTTAACTGAAGAGGATATATGGATGGCAAATAAGCATAAGAAATAATACTCAACATAAATAGCTGATCAGTAAATATAAAGAATAGAAAGAGAAGCCAGGCACAGTGGCTCACACCTGTAATCCCAGCACTTTGAGAGGCTGAGATGGGAGGACCACTTGAGGTCAAGAGTTCAAGACCAGCCTGGCCAACATGGCGAAACTCTATCTCTACGAAAAATACAAAATTAGCCAGGCATGGTGTTGGGCACCTGTAATCCCAGTTACTCAGGAGGCCGAGGCAGGAGAATTGCTTGAACCCATGAGGCAGAGGTTGCAGTGAGCTGTGATCATGCCACTGCACTCCAGCCTGGGCGACAGAGTGAGTCTCCATCTCAAAAAAAAAAAAAAAAAAAAAAGAGAGATATTAAGATATTACTACACAGCTATCAGAAAGGCTAAAATAAAAAACAGTGACAATACCAAATGCTGGTGAGGATACAGAAAAACTGAGTTTCTTATACATTGTTGCAAATGTAAAATTGTGAACCCACTCTAGAAAACACTTTGACTGTTTCTATGAATGAAACCACCCCCCCCCCTTTTTTTCCTATATTCTCACAACACAGCAACAATCAGCATGCATGACTTCTGTGACCAAATGTTTGGGAATTTTTCCGAATACCCCAAATAAGCATCAATTTTGCACTGGACACCAGCTGGGCATCATCCAATTCAATTATGACACTATCTACCTGGAGACAGCATCAGATCCCGCAGGCTGGGGGCTCAGTACCACAACACTACCCCAATTCAGACACCAGACCCGTGTCCACGTCTCTGGAACATCTCACTGACCAGATTCAAGTTGGAGTACCCATTACCCCCTCTTTGTGTTCCATTAGTTTGATAGAGCGGCTCACCAAACTCAGGAAACCGTTTATGTTTACTGATTTATTGTAAAAGATATTACAAAGGATACAGGTGAAGAGATACATAGGGCGAGGCATTTAGAAAGAGGAACAGGGCTTCCCTTCCCTACTTGGGCACACTACCCTCTGGGAACCTCCACGTGTTCATCTATCTGGAAGCTCTACAAACCCAGTTCTTTAGGCCTTTATGGAAGCCTCATTATGTAGCCATGATTGATTAAACCATTGATTATTGGTGACCAACTTAACCTTCAGCCCCTCTCCTCTCCCTGGAGGTTGGGAGTGGGACTCAAGTCCCAACCCTCTATTCCTACCTTAGTCTTTATGGTGACCACCCCCTATCGTGATGCTACCTAGGAGCTGCCAGCCATGGGTCCATCATTAGCATACAAAAAGACATCACTTAGAAGATTCCAATGATTTTAGGAGTTGTATGTCAGGAAACCTGGTCAAAGACCAAATACATAGTTTGCAATATCACAAGTCACCACTCTCTACCCCTTAAAACCCTGCTGACCTTAAATCAAAAGGATACAGAACTCAAAAGATACTGGCACACTACTAGAATCCCATTCAGTCACTAATAATTAGTCCAGTCCATCATATTACAAGAAAGTCTCCCAGCATGAAGCCACACAGGTTTGCAGGCTTCCATTCTATCCAAAGTATGAGTGACAGGAATGGAAAACCCAAACATCATATGTTCTCACTTATAAGTGGGAGCTAAGCTATGAGGACTCAAAGGCGTACGAATGACATAACACGCTGGGCATAACACGGTGGCTCATGCCTCTAATCCCAGCACTTTGGGAGGCCAAGGCGGGTAGATCACCTGAGATCAGGAGTTCAAGACTAGCCTGGCCAACATGGTGAAATCCTTTCTCCACTACAAATACAAAAATTAGCTGGGCATGGTGGTGGGTGCCTATAATTCCAGCTACTCAGGAAGTTAAGGCAGGTGAATCACTTGAACCTGGGAGGCGGAGCTTGCAGTGACCCAATATTGCACCATTGCACTCCAGCCTGACTCTCTCTCTCAAAAAAAAAAAAAAAAAAAAAAAAAAAAAGACCAAATATATTTTACATTCTCAGAGTTTGTTTTCATTTTATTTTATTTTATTTTTCAGACAGGGTCTTACTCTGTCACCCACGCTGGAGTGCAGTGGCACCATCATGGCTCACTGCAGCCTCAACCTACCTGGCTCAGGTTATCCTCCCACCTCAGACTCCAGAGTAGCTGGGACTACACGTGTACATCACCGGACATAGCTAATTTTTGGTACTTTTTGTAGAGATGGAGTTTCGCCATGTTGCCCAGACTGGTCTCAAGCTTCTGGATTCATGCAATCTGCCTGCCTCAGACTCCCAAAGTGCTGGGATTACAGACATGGGTCACTGTACCTGGCCCTCAGTTTCTTTTAAAACACTTACAATACAACCCAGCAATTACGTTCTCGGGCATTTATCCCAGAGAAAACAAAACATATGACTGCACAAAATCCTCTACATGAATATTCATAACAGCTTCATCTGTAATAGCCAAAAACTGGAAATGACTAAAATGTCCCTCAAAAGGTGAATACTTAAATAAGCTATGATATACATCCATGCCATAGAATACTATTCAATAGTTGCACCACTCAGCCGGGCGCGGTGGCTCACGCTTGTAATCCCAGCGTTTTTGGGGGTCAAGGTGAGACAATCACTTGAAGCCAGGAGTTCGAGACCAGTCTGGTCAATATGGTGAAACCCCGTCTCTACTAAAAATATAAAAATTAGCCAGGAGTGGCGGCACGTGCCTGTAATCCCAGCTACTTGGGAGACTGAGGCAGAAGAATCGCTTGAACCTGGGAGACGGAGGTTGAAGTGAGCCAAGATCACACCATTGCACTCCAGCCGGGGTAAAAAAAGATAACCCCCTTAAAAAAAAAAAAAAAAAAAAAAAAAGAGTTGCACCACTCAATACCAATAAAAATAAATCAATTATTGACATATGCAATAACTTGTAAGAATCACCAGAAAATTATGCTGAGTAAAAAGAAAAAAGAACAATCTTAAAAGGTCACATACTATATTATTCCATTTATATAATATTCTCAAAATGACAAAAACATAGAAATGGAGAGCATGTTCTTAGTTGTCAGAGGATACATGTGGTGGCAAGGAAGTGTGTGGGTGTGAATATAAAGGGGTAGCATGAAGGAAGATATTTGTGTTGATGAAATAGTTATGTATGTTGACTAAGGTTAAAGTCATGCAAATCTACACAGCTTGATAAAATGCATAGAATGATACATATACATTGTACCACTGTCAGTTTCCTGGTTTTTATATTACTATATAATTATGTAAGATATAATTACATTGTGATAGATTGGGTAAAGTTACCTGAGACATCACTGTACTATCTTTGCAACCTCCTATGTATCTTTTAATACAATTATTTCAAAACAATACATTTTTTAAAGAGAGGGAAAGCTATCCAATTTACTTATTGGTCTGATAGTAAAACAGTCTAGCTACAATGGCTTCCTTTCTCTTTCTTGAACCTACCGGAAACATGCTTACTTCAGAGCCATTATACTTTCTCTTCCCTCACATGTCTTTCCTAAAATGTCACCTTGTAAGAGAGTTGTTGCTGTAAATTCTTTTCTAAGATTGCATATCCTCCTACACACACACACACAATGTATCCTAATTTCTGCTTATTTGTATCATTAGCATTTGTCAACATCTAATATACTACATATTTAATAAATTATCTTGTTTATGGTCTGTCTTCCCCATAGTAGAATATAAGTTTCATGAGGGCAAAGATTTTTATCTATTTTATTCACTACTATATCAACATTCACTAGAACAGTACACGGAACACAGTATGGGCTCAATAAATACTTGTTGAATGAGTGAATGATAAAATGTGCAAGGAAAAAAATTATAGACCAATCTCATTCATGAAGATAAATGCAAAAATCCTAAACAGAATTTTGGTGCATAAGCAACATATAAGAAATTGACCATACGTCATGATCACGTATGGTTTAAGACTTTAAGGATAATTGAACATTAGAAAACCTATTATTGTAATTTATCATATGTATAGACTGACAATAAAAAGCAATGCTCATCCATGAGGATCATTACCAAAAAAAGGCATCCTCAGACTAGAAAGAACTTCATTAACCTGATGACCACTATCTATTAAAAGCTTACATCAAACATCAAATTTAATGGTGAAATTGTAGAAGCATTCCTATTAAAGCACAAATGAAGTCCAGAGTGTCCCTATGGCTCTTACTAATAGAAACTGTATGGTCATCCTAGCCAAAATGCATTTGGACAAGGAAAAGTAAGATGCAATACAAAGGTTAGAAAGAAAGTCATAAAGTAATAAATATTTATAGGTGACATGATATTACCAGTAAGAAAATACAAACAAACCTACAGGCAAACCATTAGAAATAATAACAGTTCATCAAAGTTACTGGATACAAGATCAACATATGAAAATCAACTAAATTCCAAATGTTCAAAATAAACAATTAGGCTGGGTATGGTGGCTCTTGCCTTTAATCCCAGCAACTTGGGAGACCCGAGCAAGAGGATCATTTGAGCCCAGGAGTTCAAGATGAGTCTTGGCAAACTGGTGAGAGTCTGTCTCTACAAAAATAAAAATAAAAATAGCCAGGTATGGCGGTGCATGCCTGTAGTCCCAGCTACTCCAGAGGCTGAAGTGGGAGGAGGATCACTTGAGCCTAGGAGTTCGAGGCTGCAGTGTCAGCTGTGTTCATGCTACTGCACTCCAACCTGGGCGACAGAGTGATACCCTTTCTCAAAAAAAAGAAAAAAATAATAAAAATAAAAATAAGTAAATAACTAGAAAATACTTTAAAGAGGTTCATCATAGCAACTAAACATGTAAATTACCTTAAAATGAATTTAAGAAAAAATGTGCATGGATTTCATATTAAAAATTTTAGACACACCGGGTGCAGTGGCTCATGCCTGTAATCTCAACACTTTGGGAGGCCAAGGTGGGAGGACTGCTTGAGCCCAGAAGTTTGACATCAGCCTGGGCAACATAAGGAGACCCCATCTCCACAAAAGTAAAAAATAAAATAAAATAAAATAAATTGATGGGCATGGTGGTGTGCACCTGCAGTCCCAGCTACACAGGAGGCTGAGGTGGGAGGATCACTTGAGCTTGGGAGGTTGAGGCTGCAGTGAGCTATGATCACGCCATTTCACTCAAGTTGGGGCAACAGAGCAAAGCACTGTCTCTTAAAAAAAAAATTAAGCAATATTGAAAGACACAAATGACCCTTGATAGTTGAAACAATTACCCATATTCATACATGAGAAAACTCACGGGGTCTGTTCTTTCAATCTATAAAGTCAATGCAATTCTAATCTGTAGGATTTTTTTAATGGAACTTGATTAACTCAGTTATTCAATAGAGAAATGCCAATCTAAAAACAGTTAAGAAAGTACTGGAAAATAATTTAATCACACTCTCCAATAAGCTAGACTTCTTACAAGCTACAATAATCAAGACAGTTTAGGTGCAGGGAGAGACAAATAGCCAGATGGACCAGAAATGAAAATCCCTGATATAGATGCACATATATATATGTGTGTGTGTGTGTGTGTGTATAGATGCACATATATATGTGTGTGTGTGTATATATGTATATATATATATATATAAAATTATGACACAGGAAACATCACAAACCATTGAAAAAAGTGAATATTATTACATAAAATATGTTGGATTAATTGGCCATCTATATACAAATCTAGATGTCTATCTCATGCCATACACAAAAATAAAACTACATGGATTATAATCTAAATGTGAAAAGCAAAACTTGTAAATTTTTTTTTTTTTTTTTTTTTTGAGCCAGAGTCTCGCTCTGTCGCCCAGGCTGGAGTGCAGTGGCACGATCTCGGCTCACTGCAACCTCTGCCTACTGGGTTCACGTCATTCTCCTGCCTCAGCCTCCCAAGTAGCAGGGACTACAGGTGCCCACCACCACAACCGGGTAATTTTTTGTATTTTTAGTAGAGATAGGGTTTCACTGTGTTAGCCAGGATGGTCTCCATCTCCTGACCTCGTGATCCACCCGCCTTGGCCTCCCAAAGTGCTGGGATTACAGGCGTGAGCCACCGTGCCCAGCCAAAACTTTTAAACTTTTAAAAGAACACAAGAAAATATCTCTAACATCAGCATAGGAAATAATTTCTTAAATAAGATGCAAAAAGTACAAGTAATAAAGGAAAATAGATATATTTTAACAGTTAAAAACTTTTGCATGACAAAAATACAGGAAATAAAATGAAAGGAGGGTAAAAATTAACAATGTAGTTGACTTTGGCAATGGGGAATACTAAGAATAGGGGAAATTATTTGTAACATATATAACAAATAAAATACTAACTTCTAAAATATAGAAAGGACTCTTATAAATCAATAATGAAGACCAAAATCCTAAAAGAAAAATGGGCAAATATTACAAAAATAAGCACATCACAAAAAAAGGAAATATGAATGGCTAATAAACACATTGTAACATACTCAATTAGTAATTAGGAAAAAAAAATTAAGGAATAATGAGATACTATTTCACATCCATCAGATTGGCAAAATGTTTAAGGTCTGGCCATTTCAAATATTTTTATTTTTTGAGATGGAGTCTCGCTTTTGTTGCCCAGGCTGGAGTGCAATGATGCAATCTCGGCTCACTGCAATCTCCGCCTCCCGGGTTCAAGTGATTCTCCTGCCTCAGCCTCCCAAGTAGCTGGGATTACAGGCGCCCACCACCATGCCCTGTTAATTTTTTGTATTTTCAGTAGAAACAGGGTTTCACCATGTTGGTCAGGCTGGTCTTCAACTCCTGACCTCAAGTGATCCACCCACCTCAGCCTCCCAAAGTGCAGGGATTACAGGCATGAGCCACTGTACTCAGCCTCAGATCTTAATGATGTGAACAAATGGATAAAGTGGACAGTCTTATATTTGTTGGTGTAAGTGTAAATGGGTATAAGCACTCAGGAATACAATTTGGAAATATCTGGTAGTATTAACAATGTTCATAATCTGAGTAATTCTTGCACATTGCCCAGGAAGGCATAGATAAGGATGTTCATTGGCATATTATGGGAAATAATGAAATATTAGAAATAGCCCACATGCCCATTTATAAGTAAATGAATAAATAAATATGTAGTATGTAGTAGGACTGAATGTTCCCAGTTGCTGAATAGGAAAAGGCTTTCCCCTTCTTCCTTTTCTTAGAGCATTTCCTCAAGAAAACGTTATTACAAAGCCACCTTCTATCTTTTTTATAACTATGCAAATGTTCTAAAGAGCTAAATAAGCCTCTTGCCAGCATAACTATCTAATATTTTTCTTAAGGACCTGGGATCCATCTCTTTGAAACATTAACATCAAGATAGATATACCCCTATCTCCTTGTTACCTCAGGGAGTTTAGCTTAGGTACCTTGCTTTAAATCTTAAATGCCTGTTGGGCATACAGACAAGAGAAGTTACATTTTTTTCCTTGGATAAAGGCAATTAACTAACACGTGGCCAGCTCAACTACAAGGTGAATATTGCCTAAACTATGTAAAACAAAAGTGCTGTCAAATCTAACTGGAGGGCAAGTTATGCTTTATATTGAGAACACATATGTAAATGGATCATATCTTCTTGCCTATGTAAAAGTGTGACATTTCTTTCTATGCTTATAGTCTCATTAGTGTATTGCCTGTCATTCACATCCCCACCTGATTTAATGCTTTCAGTAACACAATGATTTTCTTTCTTTTCCTTTTTTCTTTTTTAGACAGAGTCTGACTCTGTCGCCCAGGCTGGAGTGCAATGGCAAGATCTCGGCTCACGGCAACCTCCACCTCTCGGGTTGAAGCGATTATCCCGCCTCAGCCTCCCGAGTAGTGGGATTACAGGTACCCACCATCATGCCCAGCTAATTTTTGTATTTTTGTACAGATGGGGTTTCACCATGTTGGCCAGGCTGGTCTCGAACTCCTGACCTCAGGTGATCTGCCTGCCTCGGCCTCCCAAAGTGCTGGGATTACAGGCGTGAGCCACCGCAACCGGCCGGTTTTCTTTCTTTTCTACATTTGTGTAAAGGATTTTCTAAGTTAGCAAGAGATTTAATTTTTAATTTTCCCAACAATATTCGTAAGTGTCCTAGTGAGTATCATAAGTTAATGAAACCCAGCATGGCAACAAGTGCCTTTAGATCCAGGAGGATCACTTGAGCTCAGGCATTCAAGCCCAACCTGGGCAACATAGTGAGACTCTGTCTCTTTAAAATAAAAAAGTGAAGAATGAATTATATTTATACACTGTATATCAACATGAAAATATCTAAAAATTGAAAAAGAATAATGCTAAGTGGAAAAAAAACAAGTTGAAGTACATATAGTATGATTCTACTTGTAAAAAAATTTAAATATACAAAACATTTCCAGCATAAATATCTATTTATATCTCTACATAATATTCATAGCATCTATAAATATAAGCATTTATATATTTATATAACTAAAATATTTAATATAACTATTAAATATAGATTTATTAAATATATTACATATTAAATATATTTAAATATATATATTTGGCATGCATTCTTCTTGCCCATGTTTTCTACTCTATATATATAGACACAAACAAATGTATATATCTAGTATATATCTAATATATATCTCATATATAATATACATAAGATGTATAATTCTGTAAAATTAAACTCATATAATATACATAAAATTATATATATAATTTATATAAAGTTATGTTTATATAATTTATGTAAAATTATATTGTATGTGTATCATTTATACATGATTATATACAATATAGTACATAATTATATAATACTTATATCTTATAATTCTAATGTATTGTATTAATTATATATTAGTAGATATATGTATTAATATATAATATTACATAATTATTATAATATTATATATAAACAGAAAACATGGCCAAGAAGGATAAACACCAAATTCAGGATTGTGGCTGCCCTTGGTGAGAGAAAGGAATAGGGACTGGGGAAAGAGGTAAATGCAGATCTCACTATCTCTATGTTTTACTTAGAGAATGAGATCGATCTGGGCCAGGTGCAGTGGCTCAAGCCAGTAATCTCAGCACTTTGGGAGGCCAAGGTGGGTGGATAGCTTGAGGCTAGGAGTTCGAGACCAGCCTGGCCAATATGGTGTAACCCAGGCTCTACTAAAAGTATAAAATCAGCTGGGTATGGTGGCAGGTACCTGTAATCCCAGCTACTCGGGAAGCTGAAACACGTGAATCACTTGAACCCAAGAGGCACATGTTGCAGTGAGCCAAGATCACACCACTGCATTCCAGCCTGGGTGACAGAGCTAGACTCTGTATCAAAAAAAAAAAAAGAGCCCAGGCATGGTGGCTCACACCTGTAATACAAGCACTTTCGGAGGCTGAGGCGGGCGAATCACGAGGTCAAGAGATCAAGACCAATCTGGCCAACATGGTGAAACCCCATCTCTAGTAAAACTACAAAAAACTTAGTTTGGCATGGTGGTGCACGCCTGTAGTCCCAGCTACTGGGGGGTTGAGGCAGAAGAATCGCTTGAACTCCAGAGGCAGAGGTTGCGGTGAGCCGAGATCGCACCATTGCACTCAAGCCTGGTGACAGAGCAAGACTCCATCAAATAAATAAATAAATAAATAAATAAATAAATAAATAAATAAATAAGAATGAGAACGATCTGAAGCAAACATGACAAAATGTTTATCCTGAGGACATGTGTACAGTGTCTATTTTATGACTCTGTGCTTCTAAACTTGCATTAATTATAATGATGATGATGAAAATAACTAATTAGCTTTTTGCTGTGTTTCCTGTGCTCTTTCCAAGGCAGAGAACTTTTTTTTCATTTCCAACATGATGTTTGTGGCAGCAACTGGCATTCACTAGCAGCTGGGGTTAGAGACATGGTGAGAAACCCAAAGAAAATGTGAAAATCTGGCACCCAAATAGGCACCTGGTGTTGCCAGTGCTTATTGCTTGCTGTGACTTTTGAAGCTTGTATTGGATTCCAAGTTCAGAGTGATGACCTTTAGGAGAATTCCACCTTTGTGATCAGTTCTTAAAGTTACTACCAATAGTAAGAACCTGGCCACAGCCGAGGGAAAGGTTATACTGCTTGGGTATTTAATCTGCCCCCTAGACTGCAGAGCTTCCTGGGTCCTGTTTAGACTTATTAACATCTGAAAGGCTTGCCTTTTTCAAATTTACTGAATACTGAGCCTTTCCTCTGATTCCCAAGGGAAAACTCCAGTTCTTTTTGGCAGAACCTCTGCTAAAGACTCAGCCTTTGAGAGAACAAAGCAGGAGATTTCTGGGCCAAAAAACGATAGGGGGAAAATCTTTATAACCTCCCAACTATTTCTATTACCTCTAAATGATAATTTGTGGACATTAAAAAAAAAAAAAAGCAAAGAGCTTAAAACCTTCAAACCACAGGAACACAGGCTGCTACTGTGCCTGTACACGAATCTTCAGTAAATAAAGCAAACAGATTCTGCTGCCTGGATGCAGGAATAATAGAAAATGGAAGCAAATTTGTTTCTTTAGTGCCAAGACAACAATATTCTTCAGAAACTGACTACTCCATCACTAGCTAGCCTCATTCAAATTTACAGAGAAAGAAACCAAAACACTAAAACTTCAAGTTCACATTCTAGCCTCTGTTAAGTCATAGTACATATAACGGTTACCATAAAATACATGCAAAAATAAATAAATACTTTTTTTTTTTTTTTTTTTTTAAGGCCAGGCATGGTGGTTCATGCCTGTAATCTCAGTACAGGCAGGAAAATCACCTTAGGCCAAGAGTTTGAGACCAGCCTGGGATACATAGTGAGACCCCCATCTCTACTACTACTACTACTAATAATAATAATAATAATAATAGAGCGCATGCAAATGTGACATAATGTAATAATATTCATCCAATAAGATTAGTGTTTTAAAGCACACACACATGCGGCCGGGTGCAGTGGCTGACGCCTGTAATCCCAGCACTTTGAGAGGCTGAGGCAGGCGGATCACCCGAGGTCGGGAGTTTGAGACTAGCCTGACCAAAATGGAGAAATTCCGTCTCTACTAAAAATACAAAATTAGCCAGGTGTGGTGGCACATGCCTATAATCCCAGCTACTCAGGAGGCTGATGCAGGAGAATCACTTGAACCCGGGAGGCAGAGGTTGCCATGAGCTGAGATCGCACCATTGCACTCCAGCCTGGGCAACAAGAGTGAAACTCAATCTCAAAATAAATAAATAATAAAGTGCGCGCACACACACACACACACACACATACACACATACACAGAGGCACCTCCATATATGAAATGGCTGTGACAAAACATCAAAATATTCACATGCACAGTAAGTGCCTCTCTACTGGGAAGCAAATGTTATTAATTTCAGAATAAAACCCGTGACTTCTGAGAGCTCCTAATCACACTCTTAAGGACCAATGTTGGCAGGTAGGGAAGTTTTCTCTAATTTCAATTTTTTTTTTTTTTTTTTGGTGGGGGGAGACAGAGTCTCGCTCTCTCCCCAGACTGGAATGCAGTGGCATCATCTCGGCTCACTGCAACCTCCGCCTCCCGGGGTAAAGTGATTCTCATGCCTCAGCTTCCCAAGAAGCTGGGACTACAGGCATGCACCACCGCACCCAGTTAATTTTTGTATTTTTAGTAGAGATGGTTTTTCGCCATGTTGTCCAGGCTGGTCTCAAACTCCCGGCCTCAAGTGATCTGCCCACCTCAGCCTCCTAAGGTGCAGGGATTACAGGCATGAGCCACCGTGCTGAGCTGTAACAGCACATTTTAAATAGACTAAGGTAAGAATTATATTTTAAAGATTTTATTTCTGTAAAATCACTAATTTTAAAATAGAAAGATTAAAGTGCAATCCAGTAAGGAAGCGTGACTTCCCCTAAGTCAAAGAAGTAACTAATTTAGTGTAAGAGCTAAGTGTTAACATGCTTTAGCTACTGATATGACAGCACAAGATTTTGAGCTTTTGTTGGTGAGGAGGTGGGAGAATGCAACAAAATGCCCTTAGTATTTTAATATACACCATTTGTCTCCTGGCTCTCCTGTGGATTTTGATGCAGTTTGATCTTTGTGTACTTAGATTTTGATATCGATGAATTTCCATATAGTTAGACTTTGATGTAGCTGGATTGATGTTGAATTTCAATGTATAAATTCCAATACAATTCAAAAACTAAACTAGATTTCTAAATAATTATTTCACTACGTGTAGAGTGGTTATGAATTCAATAAAATAATAAATATAAAATTCCTGGCTGGATGCAGTGGCTCAGGCCTGTAATCCCAGCACTTTGGGAGGCTAAGGTAGAAGGATCCCTTGAGTCCAGGAGTTTGAGACCAGCTTGGGCAACATGGTAAAACCCCATCTCTACAGAAAATACAAAAATTAGCCAGGCATGCTGGTGCATGCCTGCAGTCCCAGCTACTTGGGAGCCTGAGGCAGGAGGATCATTTGAGCCCAGGATGCAGAGGTTGCAGGGAGCCAAGATTGCACCATTGCACTCCAGCTTGGGCGACAGAATAAGACCCTGTCTCAGTAAATAAATAAATAAATAGTTCCTGTCCCAGAAGAGACGCTTAATGAATTGTACTTCCCCTGCTCACAATGACTCCTTCTGTGTGCACACATGCTTAGCAGTTTACAAAGGAGCTTTGACATAAACGCTCTAGCCTCACAACAACCATGCGAGTTAAGAAAATGCAAATATTCTTCTCCTTTAAAAAAAAAAAAAAAGCAGGGGGAGGGGTGAGCGAAGATACATAAGTTGCCCAAAATAACTGGTCATTTATACCTCTCCAAGACTAATGAGAAGTCCTCAGACCCCAAAGCCCACAGTTCTCTTTCTCTATGCCAGATTCTATGATAGAATCGCGTGGAGAGAGAGAGTTTGTTAATACACATACTGCTGTGTCCTTTGCAGGAATGTCCACTGCTGATTCATTCCATGTAGAGTGGTGCCTGAGAATTTGCATTGCTAACACTTTACCAGGAGATGCTGATGCTGTTTTTCTAGGGAGAATCACAGGCCTATGTCAGACTGATATGCTACGAAGGTGTGGTCTAACATGAACTACAAATCTATCCACAGTGTCACACAATGTGAGAGCTACATGAGATCTTGGAAATCATCTAACCCTGTGGTTATAGTCCTTGGTTTATTATCAGAATTGGCTGGGCGTGGTGGCTCATGCCTGTAAAGCCAGCACTTTGGGAGGCCAAGGCGGGTGGATCACTTGAGGTGAGGAATTTGAGACCAGCCTGGCCAACATGGTGAAACCCCATCTCTACTAAAAATACAAAAATTAGCTGGGCATGGGTGGCGAGCGCCTGTAGTTCAATCTACTGGAGAGGCTGAGGCAGGACAATCGCTTGAACCCAGGAGGCAGAGGCTGCAATGAGCAGAGATCATGCCACTGCACTCTAGCTTGGGCAAAAGAGCAAGACTCTGCCTCAAAAAAATAAAAATAATAACATGGTACAATTTTTTAAACTACCATTGCCTAGGCTCCACCCTCAAAGATGCTGATTTTAATTGTATAAGTTGAGGCCCAGATTCTAGTGAGACAGTCCTTTGTTAGTGGACTCACGAGAAATACTGAAGGACTTCTTGAATCTCAAAGCAGTTGACCACAGAGAGTAATTCAAATTCACACAAAAAACTGAGATCTCTCACAGAAATGCTTGCTAAAAAAGTAATTAACTTTTTAAAACTGAGATCTCTTGTAAAGGAAATGTTATAATTAGAAAAGACAGCATAGGCCAGGAACAGTGCTCACACCTGTAATCCCAACAATTTGAGAGGCCGAGGCAAAAGGATTGCTTGAGCCCAGGAGTTTAAGGCCAACCTGGGCAACAGACTGAGACCCTATCTCTACAAAAAAAAAAATAAATAAATAAACAATAAAATAAATAATTAATTAATTAAAAAATTAGCTGGGTGTGGTGGCACACACCTGTAGTCCCAGCTACTTGGGAAGCTGAGGTAGGAGGATTGTCTTGATCCTGGGAGATCAAGGTTGCAGTAAGCCGAGATCGCACCATTGCACTCCAGCCTGGGCAGCAGAGCAAGACCGTGTCTCAAAAAATAAAAAGGAAAAAGGCAGTATAAACGTACATATCTTCTTCTTTCTTCTCTTAACTGATGTAAAAGGCAATTATATTAAACTCTGTATGTGTGTGTGTGTGTGTGTGTGTGTGTGTATGTGTGTGTGTGTGTGTGTATTTCGGGGCCCATAGCTAAAAAAATTTATTTTCCAATACAATCACAAAAGTGGATTAAAACAAAGCTATTATGGGCCAAGAGTGGTGGCTCATGCCTGTAATCCCAGTACTTTGGGAGACTGAGGTGGGAGGATCACTTGAGATCAGGAGTTCAAGACCAGCCTGGCCAACATGGTGAAACCCCATCTCTACCAAAAATATAAAAAGAAAACATTAGCCAGGCATGGTGGTGCCCATCTATAATTCCAGCTACTCGGGAGGCTGAGGCAGGAAAATTGCTTGAACCTGGGAGGCAGAGGTTGTGGTGAGTCAAGATCACACCACTGCACTCCAGCCTGGACGACAGAGTGAGACCCTGTCTCAAAAAAAAAAAAAAGAAGAAGAAAATGACACGAACTGGTAACATGAACCCATAAAAACACATGAAAAGAACCAGAAATTGCACCCAAAAATGTTACTATAACAAATGCTATAAAGGTACACTTGCTCCCTTCTTTTAACTTTTTTAACAAATTGTTTCTGTATGTTCATTTTTTTCTTCTTCAATTTTTTTTCCATTCTTGCCCATTCTTTAGCTTCTTTAAAAGTTACAAAAACTTCTTTAAAAGTTACAAAAACCTCTAGGATAATTATTATAAAAACATATTGTTGAACTTCTAAATATTATAGATAAAATATGTATAACAATAACAGCACCGAATGCAAAACAAAGCAGTTAAGGAGGAATACAGCAACGAAAAAGGCATGAGACAGATTTTTTAAACCACAATGGCAGATGTAAATTCACCTATGTCAATAGTAACATTCAATAGAAATACATTAAACAAGTAGTAACATTCAACAGCAATACATTAAACAATATAAACTTGTGTAAGGGCGAAACTAAATTTTTTTTTTTTTTTTTTTGTAGAGACAAGGTCTATGTTGCCCAGGCTGGTCTCAAAATATTGACCCCAAATGATCCTCCTGCCTTAGCTTCCTGAGTTGCTAGGATTACAGGCATGAGCCCCCACACCCAGCTGAATTTTTTTTAAAGAGACAACTATATGCAGTCTATAGGAGACACATCTGACATTCAAAGACACAAATAAGTTAAAACTAAGTATGAAAAAATATCAGAAACCTGGAGTGGCTATATTAGAATAGGACAAAACATACTCCACACCAAAAAGAAAAAAAAGACAATGGAAATCAGGAGGGATATTTTATAATGATACAAGTCAATCCATCAAGAAGATATAACAATTATAAACATGTATGCACATAACACCAGAGCCCAAAATACATAAAACAAACAATGACAAAATTAAAGGGCAAAATAGACAATCCAACAATAGGCATTGAAGAATTCAATGATTCACTTTCTTTTCTTTTTTTTTTTTTTTTTTTAGAGACAGAGTCTCACTGTGTTGCCCAGGCTGGTCTTGAACTCCTGAGCTCAAGTTATCTGCCCACCTCGGCTTCCCAAAGTGCTGGAATTACAGGCATGAGCCACCACACCCAGCCAGTAACCCACTTTCAATAATGGTTAGATCTAGACAGAAAATCAATACTTTGGAAATATAAGACTTCAAAAATACGAAAAGCTAACTAGACTTAACAAACATCTATAGAACACTTCACAACAATAGCAGAATACACATTCTTCTCATGTGCAATAATAAAATTCTCCAGGATAGATTATATGCTACTTCATTAAACAACCATCAATAAATCTGAAAGAACTGAAATCATAAGAAGTATGTTTTATGACCACAAAGAATAAAATTAGAAATTAATAACAGAAAGGTTAAGAAATTTACAAAGATGTGGAAGATGAACAACATGCTACTAAGCAGTAAATGGGTAAAACAATAAATCACAAGGCAAATTAGAAAATATTTTCACATAAATGCAAAATAAAGATACAATATACAATAACTTCCCAACTCATTCTATAAGGCCAGTATTACCCTAATATAAAAATTAAACTAACCACAAGAAAAGAAGTCTAAATACAAAAACCTGTTATAAATATAAAAACCACACCTTCAACAACAACAAACAGCAAACTGATTCCAGGAACATATAAAAAGGACTATACATAACGACAAAGTGGAATTTTGCCAATAATGCAATGTTGCTCCAACATACAAAAAATTCTGGGCTCAGTGGCCTGTAATCCCAGCATTTTGGGAGGACAAGGCGGGAGAATCCCTTGAGCTCTGGAGTTCAAGACCAGCCTGGACAACATGGTGAAACACCATCTCTACTAAAAATACAAAAAAAATTAGCCAGGCATGGTGGCACAAGCTTGTAGTCCCAGCTATTCGAGGAGCTAAGGCAGAAGGGTCACTTGAGCCCAGGAGGTCGGGGCTGCAGTGAGAGCCCTGATTGTGTCACTGCACTCCAGCCTGGACGGCAGTGAGTCCCTGTCTGAAAAAAAAAAGTATATATACGAAAACTAATGTAATACACCACACAAATAGAATATAAGAGAAAAACCACATGATCATTTCACCAGATGTAGATTAAGTATTTGACAAAGTCCAAACTCTTTCTTTATAAAAACATTCAACAAACTAGGAACAGAAGGAAACCTCCTCCACCTCATAAAGAAAATCTATGAAAAACACAGAGCTAACCTCATACTTAATGGTGAAAGACCGAATACTTTCCCCATGGTATCAAGAAGGAGACAAGGACGTCCGCTTTCACCAGTTCTAGTCGACACTGTACTAGAGATCTGAGCCAGGACGCAGGCAAAGAAAAGAAGTGAAAGACATGCAGATTGGAAAGGAAGAAATAAAACTATCTGTATATGCAGATGACATGATCTTGTATACAAAACAATCTAATGGGATCCAGTTTTTTAAAAAAACTATTAGAAGTATTAAACAAGTTCACCAAGGTTACAGAATACAAAATCAATACAAACACAAGTGTATTTCTTTTTCATTTTTTGAGACAGAGTCTCACTCTGTCACTCAGGCTGGAGTGAAGTAGCGCAATTTCAGTTCACTGCACTCTCCGCCTCCCAGGTTCATGTGATTCTCGTGCTTCAGCCTCCCAAGTAGCTGGAATTATAGGCATGTGCCACCATGCCCAGCTAATTTTTTATATTTTTAGTAGTGACAGGGTTTCTCCACGTTGGCCAGGCTGGTCTCAAACTCCTGACCTCAAGTGATCTGCCCACCTCAGCCTCCCAAAGTACTGGAATTACAGACATGCAGGCATGAGCCACCGCGCTGGGCCACAAATTGTATTTCTATACACTAGCAATAAACAATGCAAAAATAAAGAACACTGTTTCACGTACAATGGCCTGAAACATAATACTTAGAAATGAATTTAACTAATTAATGCAAACTTTGTATACTGGAAACTACAAAACACTGGTGAAAGAAATGAAGGAACACCTAAATAAATGGAAAGACATTCCATGTTCATGTATCAAAACACCTAATGTTGTTAAGATGGAAATATTCCCTCAAATTGCTCTACAAATTTACTGCAATGTCTATGAAAATCCTAGCTGTCTTTCTGGCAGAAGTTGACATGGTGATCTGAAATTCATATGGAAATTAAAGGGACCAAAAATAGTCAAAACTATCTTGAAAAACAACAATGTTAAAGAACTCACACTTCTTAATTTAAAACCTTACTACAAAGCCACAGTAATCATGACTATGTGGTCTTGGCATAAACATAGACATATAGATCAATAAAATAAAATTGGGAATCCAGAAATAAGCCTACACATTTGTGGTCAATTTATTTTCAAAAAAAGGTGTCACAAGAATTCAGTGGAGAGAGAACACTCTCTTTAACAAATGGTGCTGGCACAAACATATATTCTCTGCAAAAGAATGAAGTTGTACCTTACCTCACACTACACAAAAGTTAACCCGAAATGGTTGACAGACCTAAATACAAAATCTAAAACTATAATACTCTTAAAAGAAAACATGGGGATAAATCTCATGACCTTGGACTAAGCAATGATTTCATAGGTATGACACCCAAAACAGAA
The DNA here is from genome assembly GCF_008728515.1 of Papio anubis. Lineage (NCBI taxonomy): Eukaryota > Metazoa > Chordata > Mammalia > Primates > Cercopithecidae > Papio > Papio anubis. The sequence continues at coordinate 83,414,027 of NC_044996.1, read as the reverse complement.
GGAACAAGAGGAAAAAAATAGTTTTAAAAATGAAGAACTGGCTGGGCACAGTGGCTCACACCTCTAATCCCAGCACTTTGGGAGGCCAAGGTGGGTGGATCACCTGAAGTCAGGAGTTCAAGGCCAGCCTGGCCAACATGATGAAACCCTGTCTCTACTAAAAGTACAAAAAATAGCCAGGCGTGGTGGTGGCTGCCTGTAATCCCAGCTACTCGGGGAGGCTGAGGCAGGAGAACCGCTTGAACCTGGGAGGTGGAGGTTGTAGCGAGCCGAGATCACACACGCCAGCCTGGGCAACAAGAACAAAATTCCATCTCAAAAAAAAAAAAAGAAAAGAAAAAGAAGGAGGAGGAGGAGGAAGGTGAGGAGGAAGAAGAAAGAAGAAGGAAGAAGGAATAAGAAGAAAGGAGAAAGAACCACCACCATGTGGCCTGCCTCACATCAATTAAACATTTTTTACTGCAAAAAAAAAAAAAAAAAAAAAAATGAAGTTGTAATAGAATTAAAACATCACCATTGTGCAACCCATAATTAAATAGTATATCTAAGCAATAACTGCTAAAACCATTAGGTGAAAGAAAAGCTGATGGGAAATTTCATAATGCAAGGATCAAGCTGAAAACCCCTACAAACACTATTGAATCTTAAAATCACAAAAAATAAAAGGAGATAACCAGATATTATGAACCTCCTATATCAGGCAATAGAATACACACACTATCAAAAAAAAGAAAAAAAGAAAACCCTAAGCCTAAATCTGATCAAATATCCAGATCTATATTTTTCCTATAAAAATATAGGAAACAAGGGAACATGTAAAATGACAACATGATTATGGGATCAGTAAAATGCAGAATATGGCAAACTCTATAGGTCAAACTACCAATTTATTCAACAAGGAAATAGTAGAAAGAAAAAGGAGGTGGCATTTTTAAAACAGATTTAAGAAACATATTGGCAGGGCATGGTGGTTCACACCTGTAATCCCAACACTTTGGGAGGACAAGGCGGGTGTATCACTTGAGTTCAGGAGTTCAAGACCAGCCTGGGCAACACAGGGAAACCCCGTCTCTACAAAAATATATATATATAAAATTAGCCAGGCATGGTGGCACAAGCTGTAGTCCCAGCTACTCAGGAGGCTGAGGTGGGAGAATCACTTGAGCCTGGAGGACAACGCTGCAGTGAGTCATGATCGTGCCACTGTACTCCGGCCTGAGTGACATGGCCAGACCTATCTAAAATAAATAAATAAATAAATAAAAATAAAAATAAAAGAAATATATTAATTTGAATCCTGATTTGCAAATTTAAAAATTTGCATATTTATTCTTTATTTGATTATTAAGGAAAAAAAGTTAATTTTTGGTGTTTTTTTGAGACACGATCTCACTCTGTCACCCTGACTAAAGTGCAGCAGCACAATCTCCACTCACCGCAGCCTCGACCTCCCGGGCTCAAGTGATCCTCCCACCTCAGGCTCCTGAATAGCTGGGACCACAGGCATGCACCACCATGCCTGGCTATTTTTCTATGTTTTTTTGTAGAGAAGGGGTTTCACCATGTTACCCAGGCTGGTCTCAAACTCCTGGACTCAAGTGATCTACCCACCTCAGCCTCCCAAAGTGCTGGGATTACAGGTATGTGCTACCACACCCAGTCAAGAAAATATTTTAAATTGCTTTAGGTGTGACAAAGGATTGCAGTTATGGTTTCTCTATGTTCTTATTTTGCGAGGTAAATATGAAAATGTAATATGTTGTTTGAGACTTGCTTCAAAATAATCCAATGGGAAAAGGGAAAGTAGGTAGGTATACAGATAAAACAAAAGTGGCCATAAGTTGGTAACTGTTGAAGAGGGGTTGATGGGTACATCAAGTATATCATACTATTCTCTCTACTTTCATGTTTGATATTTCACAATAAAATGTTTTTAAAAATAAATGAATACAAATATATACAATAAAAATTAATTACACTCAAAAAGTAAAAGAAAGCAGTAACAAAAGATCACATGTGATTTGATTCCATTTTTATGAAATAGACAATTCAAGCTAGATGTGGTGGCTCCCATCTGCAATCCCAGCACTTTCAGAGGCCAAGGTGGGAGGGTCGCTTGAACCCAGGAGTTTGAGACCAGCCTGGGCAGAATGGTAAGATGCCATCTTTATAAAAAATAAAAAATTAGCCAGGTGCAGTGGCACAAACCTGTAGTCCCAGCTACTCAGGAGGCTGAGGCAGGAGAATCACCTGAGCCTGAGAGGTCAAAGCTGCAGTAAGATGAGTTTAAGTCAATGCACTCTAGCTTGGGTGACACAGTGAGATCCTGGAAGATGAAGAAGAAGAAAAAAAGAAGAAGAAGGAAGAAGGATGAAGAAGAAAAGTCCGGGTGCAGTAGCTCATGCCTGTAATCCCAGCACTTTGGGAGGGCGAGGCAGGTGGATCACCTGAGGTCAGGAGTTCGAGACCAGCCTAGGCCAACATGGTGAAAACCCATCTCCACTAAAAATACAAAAATTAGCTGGGTGTAGTGGCAGGTGCCTGTAATCCCAGCTACTTGGGAGGCTGAGGCAGGAGAATTGCTTGAACCCAGGAGGTGGGGGTTACAGTGAGTTGAGGTCATGCCATTGCATTCCAGCCTGGGAGACAAGAGAGAAGCTCTGTCTCAAAAAAAAAGGGGGGAGGGGGAGGGGGCTGGGCATGGTGGCTCACACCTATAATCCCAGCACTTTGGGAGGCTGAGGCGGGCAGATCACTTGAGGTCAAGAATTCAAGACCAGCCCAGCCAACATGGTGAAACACCATCTCTACTAAAAATACAAAAATTAGCCAGAAACGGTGGCATGCCCGGGTGACAAAAGCAAAACTCTGTCAAAAGAAAATAGGCAAATCAAATCTACAGAGACAGAAAATAAATGAGTGACTGCCCATGGTTGTGGGTTTGAAGAAAATAATAGAAACCAATGACATGTATGGTATGTGAATTATATCTCATTAAAACTGTCATATAAGAATCGATGTGGGTTGCAATGAGGATAAGAATATCTAAAAAGGCTCTTTAAGGGGATGATAATGAAAAAAAAGGCTGTGAAACACTGACTCAAACGATGGACACGGAAGTCCTTTGTGTACAGAAAAGCAGCATTTGCCATGTCTTGAATAGCTCTTGTGACTCCGAAATGAACAGCATAGTTATAACCTCACTGGACCAATAAACACACTGAAGTAATTCCCATCCTGAAATAAAAAGGACCCTACCTTGATCCCTCAACCCAATGCAACTACTGATCTCTCTCACTTTTTCACCTAAGACTGGCATATAGCCTTGACACTCAAAGTGTGTGCCCCAGATCTACTGAATCAGTCTTCATTTTAACATATCCTAGGTGATTCACATACACATTTAAGTGTCAAAAGCACTGTTATAACGATCCTATCAATTTAGTAAGTCTTAGCAATGATGTAAGAATGTGGGAACTATCCAAAGGTGTTGTCAACCCTTTGGACAGGTCAACCCCATTTTTGGAAAGGTAAAATGTGTAGTTTAACTTGCTTGTCACTGAACCTGTTTAAACATTATTCTAAGAAAGGAAAGATACGACGCCCATGAACCCCATCCCTTTCATTGACCAACCAATGGGTATTTTCTCATTGGCACATTCAAAAGAAGCCCCAACCAATATATATGCAAAATTTATGTAAGAAATAATAGCTGGACACGGTGGCTCACATCTGTAATCCCAGCTCTTTGGGAAGCCAGGCATGCAGACCAATTGAGGTCAGGAGTTCAAGACCAGCCTGGCCAACATGGTGAAACTCCACCTTTATTAAAATTACAAAAATTAGCCGGACATGGAGGTGGGTGCCTGTAATTCCAGTTACTCAGGACGCTAAGGCAGGAGAATCACTTGAATCAGGGAGGCAGAGGTTGCACTGAGCTGAGATCGCGCCACCACACTCCAGCCTGGGGGACACAGCGAGACTTTGTCTCAAAAATAATAATAATAATAATAATAATAATAATAATAATAATAATAAAAAACAGACTAGGAGACATGGCTCAGACCTGTAATCCCAGCACTTTGGGAGGTCAAAGAGGGAGAAGCGCTTGAACCCAGGAGTTTGAGATCAGCCTGGGCAACATAGTGAGACACTCCCTACAAAAAATAAAAATTAAAAAAGAGATAATAAGAACATAAAATGCTAATTAGACAATAACACATTAAAATAGCAGACAGCAGAAAGGTTTTATTTCTTAATAAAATGCTATGCTTATAGAACTGCAAGAAAACACATATAGTTTTAAAATTACTGCTGATACTATAAATCATTATAACCTATGACATTCATCTATTTGATTAATATTTCTTCAGTACTTACTTTGCACCAAGTACTGTGTTAGGTGCCAGAGACAACATAGGGATCAAGACAGACAACATCCCTGCCCTCCTGGAATTTACAATCCAAAGAGGAGAAAATCATAACACCTATTGTCATAATGTGCTAAATGTACTACATAAGTTTTTCTCATTTAAACTTCAAACAACTCTGCGGAGTACAAATTGTAATTTCCATTTTTTCAGATAAAGAAAGAAGCACTCAAAGTGGAAGACACTTGAGAGAGATCACACAGCTGGCAAGTGTTACAAACAGGACTTTAAACAAGGTCTGTCTCATTCCAATACTTCTGCTTTCACACATTGTGTAAACTTCCTTTCAAGAGAATGGAGTTCAGCTTACCAAAGCCACCAAAATGTCTATACCCTTTGACCAATAACCCTCAGTAAGAATGTATATCTTAAAGAAATAATTTGAAAGGATATTAAAAACCTGTATCTACAAAAATGCACACAGCATTACTCAAAATACCAAAACAAAAATTGATAACGTTCTCAATGTCAAAAAATAGAGATTACTTAATTCATAGCAAAATCTCAGTGGAGGTGGGTTTTACAAAATGAGATTCGTTTTAAAAACCTCAAAATTGGTAAATTTTGAATAAAGTCTGTAGATTAGAAAATAGTTTTGTATCAGCCGGGGAGCTCATGCTGTAATCCCAGCACTTTGAGAGGCTGAGATGGGCAAATCACTTGAACCCAGGAGTTCCAGACCAGCCTGGGAAACATGGCAAAACCCCTTCTCTACAAAAAATACAAAAATTATCCAGGTGTGGTGGCACACACCTGTAGTCCCAGATACAATTCAAATATGGATACAATTCAACAAGAACTGTGCTTATGTGTAAAAGTATTTTCCAATATTTCTAGAAGAATGTTATAATACTATATAAATGCCCCTTTTGGCTGGGTTAATTGGCTCACGCCTATAATCCCAACACTTTGGGAGGCTAAGGCGGGTCCTTTAAGTCCAGGAGTTTGAGACTACCCTGGGCAACATGGTGAAACCCCGTCTCTACAAAAAAATATGAAAAATTAGCCAGGCATGGTAGTGCTTGCCAGTACTCCCAGCTACTAGGGGGCTGAGGTGGGAGGATAGCTTGAGCTTGGGAGGTTGAGAGTGCAGTGGGCCATGATCGCAACACTGTACTCCAGCCTGGGCAACAGAAAGGGACTGTGTCTCAAATAAATAAATAAATAAATGTCATTTTAAAACAAACCACAGAGACTAACTATCAGCACAGGTACAAATTGTATGGTCTTGAAATACACATACTGTTATATCTGGAGGCATCTCAGATAAAATAAGAGTGGAGTCCTCTGAGCACTGAATGAAAAGACAGTTTTCAGAACTGATGAACTGAAGAGAGAAGTGACCAAGAAGACAAACTTCTATTAATCGGAGGCTGTATCAAATAACAATAGAGCCCAAGGATAAATCAACCAGAAGCAAAACAACTGGGAATCCAAGAGAAAACAAAGGCTTCTGCATAAATGAAAAGCACAGCGTGTCCATCAGTCTGCAGTATACAACAATCTAATTAGGCAGTAAGGAGAGAATGGGGACCTCTCCTGGAATACAGCAAATAGCTGAGAGGAATGACTGCTTCAGCAGAAAGCTGAAAAAATGACCTTAGAAAGTAAGGTATCAGCACAGGAAAATCCATGAAAGGAACAAATGTAATCTCTGATTTTACATAACAGGAAACTGAGGCTGGGAGAGGAAAAAGGTCCCTATTAATTGTCCATAATAAGTTTCCGGCAGGACCAGTATTTAATCCCAGGACAGACCTCTTTCCACCAAATCCAGCTGCTTTCTGCAAAGTCTGTTGGCTGAGAATATTACTGTTTGCACAAGGGGAATGAACCCACAGCCCACAAATCTTTTTTTTTTTTTTTTTTTTTTGAGATGGAGTCTCGCTCTGTCACCCAGGCTGGAGTGCAGTGGCCGGATCTCAGCTCACTGCCTCCCGGGTTTACGCCATTCTCCTGCCTCAGCCTCCCAAGTAGCTGGGACTACAGGCGCCCGCCAACTCGCCCGGCTAGTTTTTTGTATTTTTTAGTAGAGACGGGGTTTCACTGTGTTAGCCAGGATGGTCTCGATCTCCTGACCTCGTGATCCACCCATCTCGGCCTCCCAAAGTGCTGGGATTACAGGCTTGAGCCACCGCGCCCGGCCCCCTCTTTTTTCCATTTTTTTATACTCGAATCTCGCTCTGTCGCCCAGGCTGGAGTGCAGTGGCGCGATCTCGGCTCACCACAAGCTCCGCCTCCCGGGTTCACCCCATTCTCCTGCCTCAGCCTCCCGAGTAGCTGGGACTACAGGCGCCCGCCACCACGCCCCGCTAATTTTTTGTATTTTTTTGTAGAGATGGGGTTTCACCGTGTTAGCCAGGATGGTCTCGATCTCCCGACCTTGTGATCCGCCTGCCTTGGCCTCCCAAAGTGCTGGGATTACAGGCGTGAGCCACCGAGCCCAGCCCCCACAGCCCCCAAATCATTATACTCCAAATTCTGTTCATCGTAAAAAGCTGACAAAGTAAGCTCAATTTCTCTGCAGGATAATTCTTTTGGGAAAACAATCTAATTTGTTTACCTACCTTGTGACAATCCTTCATGTGTATATACAACACAGAACTAGAGTGTACGAAGCAAATGTTATTTTTGTGGACCCCTTCACATTCACAAATATGACACATGCTATAACATGTCAGAGGAAAAGACACATATTCCAAGCCTTTCTTCTTCACCTACCTTGTGGTTCTGCCTAATGTATTCTCCAGTGTCTTTTAGTATTGGAGGCCTGAGGCTCCTGCTAGTACCTTCCCCACCATTTACAGCTATGTGACCTTGGGCCCTCTCAGGACCTCATTTCCTTCATCAGTAAAACGGGGCTGCACTAGAGAACTTCAAAGGTTCCTCCCAGTTCTAACATCTTATGATTCTGTGAATCCTGAATTAACATTGCCTGTGATCAAATTTTAACACCCATATATTTATATTTTTAGACAGGGATTTGCCGTCACCCAGGCTGGAGTGCAGTGGCACAATTCCAGATCACTGCAGTATCAAATCTCATGGGCTAAAGCTATCCTCCAATCTCAGCCTCCTGAGTAGCTGTGACCATAGGTGCACACCACCATGCCCAGCTAATTTTTGTATTTTTTGTAGAGATGAGGTCTCCCTATGTTGCTCAGGCTGGTTTCAAACTCTCGGGCTCAAGCAATCCTCCTGCCTCAGCCTCCCAAAAAGGTGGGATTACAGGCATGAGCCACTGTGCCAAGCTAACACCCACATATTGATTTGTATATTTCCTTGTTAAAAAAATGAGGAACGCTCCTCAGAGAACTCAGCTGGCTCTCATGGCCTAAATTGAAAGTCTGGGCATTAGAAGGTATGAATATTATTCGTAGCTCTGCTAAGAAGTGCTCTGGGTGAGCCTGAGAGAAGTTCTAAAGCAAGAAACCATTCTCTCCTGGGTCAGTTGGTCAGTCAGGCTAATGTGTGGGGAACACTAATTTTGCAAAGAACTTTGGTAAGAGAGAAAAGACACATGGATTTTGGAGACAAAAGTTATCTTCAACAACCAAATAACATTTTAACAGAGCAACCTATCCAGGAATATAGGTTAGCTTGGGGATCCATTAGACCTGGACTCTAGTCCTGATGCTGCCAATTATCAGCTGTGAGACCTCAGTAAGAACAAAAGGCTAGGAATAGGGAGGGCCCTACTACACACTGACCACCACCTACGTGTGGGGCACATGAGTTATCTGAAAATGACAGGAGAGGACTAACCTCCCCAAGGTCACTTACAGCTTAAATACCCACATTTAATTTCCATCAGTGTTAGAGGATCAAGTAAAGAAGCAGATGGGTTCAATCATGCAAAACTCATTGTGACTATTGGTTGTGATAACAGGTTTTGATGAAAAACAAGGTTAGTGAAGGTAGAGGACATAGCCAGCAAACAGAAACGCATCTAATTAGGTTTTGAGGAGGGAACTAGCCAGTGTGCAAGTGGGAGATGGGGAGGAAAGAGAATATAACTATATGAACACAGTCAGAGCAAGAAGACCATCAGGGGATCATGAAACATGAGTGGAAAGTAGTAACAAAGAGAGCAATTTATCAACCATTTACCAAAATAATCTCAACCATCTATAAAATATAGGATATGCTTAGAAAAAAGACTAGAATATGTCAAAAAAAAAAAAGTGGTCATTACTGCCGCTGTGCATGATTGCTACTTTCTTATTTATATTCTTCTGTATTTTTTAAAATTCCTTAGGGAACATATTTGCTATTATAGTGTGAAAAAGAATAAACTTCATGCAAAATGTTTACTCAGCACCTATTTGGTGACAAGCATTGTGATAGGCACTAGGGCTACAAAGACGAACAACAGAGTAATTGTTTTGGCATAGGAAAGGCTTCATAAAAGAGTGACAGATATTTGGCTATGACTTCAAGGATAAGGAGATGCGCACCCAGGTGAGAATGGAGGAGGAAATTCCAGGCAGAGGAAACAGCAGATAAATAGACAAGGAATCCAAAAGGAAATTAGAAATATTCTGAGAGCCCAATGCATTTGGCAAGTAGGAGGTGTGGAGGGGAGAAACAGGAGATAAAACTGGAGAAGTAGTATACTGTGAATAGCTTTGAATGCCATCTAAAGAAGTTTAAATTTCCTAAGACCTGATGCTGGATAGATTAATTAACATTAATCTTTTGTGCATTTCCAGTAAAAGAAACTATCATCAGAGGGAACAGGCAACCTACAGAATGGGAGAAAAATTTTGCAATCTATCCATTTGACAAAGGGCTAATATCCAGAATCTACAAAGAACCTAAACAAATTAACAAGAAAAAAACAAAAAAAAACCATCAATAAATGGGCAAAGGATATGAACAGACACTTCTCAAAAGAAGACATTTATGCAACCAACAGACATATGAAAAAATGCTCATCATCACTGGTCATTAGAGAAATGCAAATCAAAACTACAGTGAGATACCATCTCAAGCCAGTTAGAATGGTGATCATTAAAAAGTCAGGAAACAACAGATGCTGGAGAGGATGTGGAGAAATAGAAATGCTTTTACACTGTTGGTGGGAGTGTAAATCAGTTCAGCCATTGTGGAAAAGTAGGAATGCTTTTATACTGTTGGTGGGAGTGTAAATTAGTCCAACCATCGTGGAAGACAGTGTGGTGATTCCTCAAAGATCTAGAACTAGAAATACCATTTGACCCAGCAAATCCATTTCTGGGCATATACCCAAAGGATTATAAATCATTCTATGATAAAGACACATGCACATGTATGTTTATTGTGGCACTATTCGCAATAGCAAAGACTTGGAACCAACCCAAATGTCCATCAATGATAGACTGGATAAAGAAAATGTGGCACATATACACCATGGAATCCTATGCAGCCATACAAAAAGGATGAGTTTATGTCCTTTGCAGGAACATGGATGAAGCTGGAAACCATCATTCACAGCAAACTATCACAAGATCAGAAAACCAAACACTGCATGTTCTCACTCATAAGTGGGAGTTAAACAATGAGAACACATGGACACAAAGAGGGGAACATCACACACTTGGGCCTGTCAGGGGATGGGGGGCTGGGGAGGGATAACATTAGGAGAAATACCTAATGTAGGTGACGGGTTGAGGGGTGCAGCAATCCACCATGGCACAAATATACCTATGTAACAAAACTGCACGTTCTGCACACGTAACCCAGAACTTAAAGTATAATTTTAGAAAAATACAAAAAAAAAATATATTGTGCATTTCAAAACAGCTAGGAGAGAACAATTCAAATGTTCCTAGCATTAAGAAAGTTAAATATGTAAGGTGATGAATACCTTAATTACACTGATTTGATTATATGGAAGTATCAAATTATCATATGTACTTTGAAAATATGTACATCTATTATGTATCAACAAAATAAATAATTTTTAATAAGTTTAATTTTCAAACTATGAACCATTTTAACAACCAGTGAATAACCAAATCATATTTACATAGTACAAAGAGCTTGCCTTTCTTTCTTTTTCTCTTCCTCTTTTGCTTTTTTTCTTTCTTTCTTTCTTTTCTTTCTTTCCTTCTTTTTCTTTCTCTCTCTCCTCCCTTCCTCCCTTCCTTCCTCCCTTCCTTTCTTTCCCTCCCTCCCTCCCTCCTTCCTTCTTTCCTTCTTTCTGACAGAGACTCTATCACCTAGGCTAGAGTGCAGTGGTACAATCATAGCACACTGAAGCATGGAACTCCTGCAGCCATCCTCCCCCACTCAGCCTCCCAAGTAGATGGGACTACAGGCATATGCCACCACACTTGGGTAATTTTTAAATTTTTTATAGACAGGGTCTCACTATGTTGCCCAGGCTGGTCTCAAACTCCCGGACTTAAGCAGTCTGCCTACCTCAGCCTACCAAAGTGTTGGGATTACAGGTGTGGGCCATTGCACCAGGTCAAAAAAGCCTTTAAAATGCCAAGTATTACTAGGGCATAGAGCTGCCTCTGCCATATTTTCATACCCCTTAGACCACATAGGGTCTTTTAGTGACTTTACTTTTCTGAAATTGTTTTTTGCTTTGTTTTGTTTTGTTTGACATGAGTCTCGCTCTGTTGCCCAGGCTGGAGTGCAGTGGCACAATCTCAGCTCACTGCAACTTCCGCCTCCCAGGTTCAAGTGATTCCCTGCCTCAGCCTCCTGAGTAGCTGGGATTAGAGGCGAGCGCCATCACACTCGGTTAATTTTTGTATTTTTAGTAGAGACAGGGTTTCACTATGTTGGTCAGGCTGGTCTCGAACTCCTGGCCTTGTGATCTGCCTGCCTCAGCCTCCCAAAGTGCTGGGATTACAGGCATGAGCCACCACGCCCAGCCTATTTTTCTGAAATTCTTTTGGTGTCCCCTCAACTAGATTTCACCCACCTGAAAATGTCAGGGAAGGAATAAGAAAAAATCAAAGAAGTCAGTAACACTGTTTCCTCTGACCTCACCACTGACTGTAAACTCAGGAGTGCTCTTGAAAAGAGTCACAAAATTTCGATTTATCTGTATGATATTATATATCCCAGAAAATAAGGAAGGTCTCAATTTAAAATATTCCATCTCATTGCCACCATAAGCACACAAGTACACTGGTATTAATAATGACCATATATTCCAAATTTGGTTCACCAAACATGGTCACCAAAGCACAGCTAGTTGTGAATTATCCTCTCTCTCTCATCCAGCTGCGAGACACCTGTAGGCTGGCACTGTGGTTGCTTCATCTCTCCATCCCCTGGGTCTAGTACAGGACCTCCCAGCAGCCACCAAATAAATGTTTGCTTTTTTGTTTTCGTTTTTGTTTTGAGACAGAGTCTTGCTCTGTTGCCCAGGCTGGAGTGCAGTGACACGATCTCGGCTCACTGCAAGCTCCGCCTCCCAGGTTCACGCCATTCTCCTGCCTCAGCCTCCTGAGTAGCTGGGACTACAGGGGCCCGCCACCAAGCCCAGCTAATTTTTTGTGTTTTTCATAGAGACGGGGTTTCACCGTATTAGCCAGGATGATCTCCTGACCTCATGATCCGCCTGCCTCGGCCTCCCAAAGTGCTGGGATTACAGACATAAGCCACCGCGCCCAGCCAGAAATGTTTGTTAAATCCAACTCCGTACTCAGAAGGTAAAACCCTCTTAAGAGGCTTAAACTTTGGAAAATTTTCCAAAGAATATTAATATCGTTCCTATAAAATTTTCCCTGTTCAGAAGATTTGGTAGACAGTCTCCAGAAAAATCTTTTAGAGGCTTTTATTACATATTAACAAAAGAAATGGAAAAAAAAAAAACAAAACACCCAGCCCTCCTCAAAATACATCACTATTTGATGGAAACTAGATTATCAGCCTGAGAGTGCTTTGATCCCAAAGCCCACTGATTTGCTATGCATGCATTTCTTGTAAGCTTTCACCTTAATGTAAAGAAATAGTATCACCAGAGCTACAATTATAACATATTTATTGGCAGAAAGAGGAGAATGAGGCCTAGATATTTCCCCCAACTATGGGAAAACATTCACTTATTAAAATAAACACCAGGCTTAGAATGGAAAGCAACTTAGGTTTCATTGGGAGACTTTGGTGAAACTAAAGCACAAAATCCTTCATAAAGTCCTTCCAATATCAGAACTAGAAACGGTTTTATTTTCTCTAAAATTTAGACAAGTATTTTTAAAACCAGTCATAGGAAAGAGCAACAAAGCAGGAGGAACATCTCAATGCTTTATGGTAAGAAGGGAAAAAAGTCATCCACAGAGGGAAAGAAAAGTTTCTTCAGAAGAAAGGTGTATCAGGCCTGGTGCAGTGGCTCACGCCTGTAATCCCAACACTATGGGAGGCTGAGACGAGTGGGTTGCTGAGCCCAGGAGTTCGAGACCAGCCTGGCCAACATAGGAAGCTCCTATCTCTAAAAAAAATCAAAAAATTAGCCAGGCATGGTGGCTTGCACCTGTGGGTCCCAGCTACTCAGGAGGTTGAGGTGGGAGGATCACTTCAGCTCCAGAAGCCGAGGCTGCAGTGAGCCATGAACACATGTACCCCTGGACTCCAGCCTTAGAGACAGGGCAAGACCCTGTCTCAAACAAAAAAAAGAAGGTCCATTAAGAAAAAACAGAACAACAGGGAGATTAAGTGTAGGTTCTTATAAATACCTTTATTGAGATATACTTCACATACCATAAAATTCACCTATTTAATTAAAGTGTAAAAAGTAGGCCAGGCATGGTGGCTCACGCCTGTATTCCCAGCACTTCGGGAGGCCGAGGCAGGTGGATCATCTGAGGTCAGGAGTTTGAGACCAGCCTGGCCAACATGGTGAAACCCCGTCTCTACTGAAAATAAATAAATAAATACAAAAAATAGCTAGGCATGGTGGCAGGTGCCTGTAATCCCAGCTATTCAGGAGGCTGAGGCAGGAGAATCGCTTGAACCTGGGAGGAGGAGGTTGCAGTGAGCCAAGATCACACCATTGCACTCCAGCCTGGGCAACAAGAGCAAAACTCCGTCTCAAATAAATAAATAAATAAAGTGTAAAAAGTAAATTTATGCTGTTTTTGTTTCCTACTTAAAATGACAAACGCTTTTGTAGAATATTAAAGGATAATAAGATCAAATAATCAAGAAAATAATATATTATAATTATTTCTCATATTAACTTATTATTTGTAAGATTCTATTCTACTTTAATAATTTCCATTGCTCAATTTCTTCATTTCCGCAACCATGACTATTTTAATATACACTCAAAGGAGCTACACCATAAGGCATAAATTAGTCTTTTTTTCTTCCTAAAATATAATATTGTAAAAAGTTAGTACTAAAGCAAAATATACAGGCAGACCTTTCAATATGATTGACGTAAAATCCTAGACCATAGTGATGAAGACTCAGCAAAACAGATGCTGAAACTGAAAAAGTTAGAGTACATTATTTCAAAGAATAAGATTCCTATTCACAGATACTCATTTTAAATCCACTATTTATACAAACTCAGTATATATATAGTTTAATAAAAGAGCATTAAAATGATATTAGCCATTGATAATGTCTCTGGACAAGGCATTGTTGAGCAGTGTTTGAAAAGTCATGATAAGACCAGGCACAGTGGCTCATGCCTATAATCCCTGCACTTTGGGAGACAGAGGTGACGGATCACTTGAGGTCAGGAGTTTGAGACCAGCCTGGCCAACATGGTGAAACTCCATCTCTACTAAAAATACAAAAATTAGCTGGGCGTGGTGGCCGGCGCCTGTAATCCCAGCTACTCGGGAGGCCAAGGCAGGAGAATTGCTTGAACCCAGGAGGGAGAGATTGCAGTGAGCCGAGATCATGCCACCACTGCACTCCAGCCTGGGTGACAGAGTGAGACTCCATCTCAAAAAAAAAAAAAAAAAGCCGGGCACGGTGGCTCACTCCTGTAATCCCAGCACTTTGGAAGGCCAAGGCGGATAGATCACCTGCAGTCAGGAGTTTGAGACCAGCCTGGCCAACATGGGGAAACCCTGTAATATTTGTTTTTATATTAAAAAAATAAAATAGCTGGGCATGGTGGTGCATGCCTGTAGTCCCAGCTACTCAGGAGGGTGAGACAGGAGAATCGCTTGAACCCAGGAGGCAGAGGTTGCAGTGAGCCGAGGTCACGTCATTGCACTCCAGCATGGGCGATAGAGTGAGACTCTGTCTCAAAAAAAAAAAAAAAAAAAAAAAAAAAAAGAAAAGAAATGTCATGATGAGATAGAAAGAACACTGTTTTGTAGTTCAAATTCTGGCCATACCACCCACTGCCTCTGTGATCATAAGGCTGTGCTCATCCCTAATTATTTCCTATATGCAGTCAAATATTCTTTCAGATTTTATGAGCACATATATCTTAGGTAAATATTCTGGAGCCCAGAATGGACATCCAGATCCTGCCTTCATAAACCCAACTGTTGGGCCCAGGAAGGTGCCTATAACTCAGTGGCATCAGACTGGAGACTCTGAGTGAGTAGGCTAGTTCCCCTACATATTAGCCTGTATTTATTCAAGCTCTGTAGAATTCCTTCATTTGTACTCTGAAGATTTTTATATTTTACGTGACTGTGACTAGAGAAGCTTTGTCTTGAAATACAGAGACAAAGGAAAATCTTTCTAGTTGTGTCAGAAAACTTAATAACTGCATCTAGAATCTACAAGAAAATGAATTCATTTTAAGAAAGTAGGAAAGGAAATTGCATAGGGCAGAGGCAGGGATAAAATACAGAAGTACATATAACATTGCATCTGTCCATTGTGGAAGATTAATGTCTGCTGTGGAATGTAGACTAATAAAACCTGAAGCTAGTCCTGACATTTGATCATTTGAGTTTCTGGCTGATACATGTGTTAATCTCTGTCTCTCCAGTTCATATTCTGATATAGGTTATCCAGGGCAGGAAGAAAGGCTCAGACGCTTTCAAGATGAAATATTTTCCTATTTCAAGAAGACAGAAAAGAACTCCTTTCTTTACTTAGCTTTGAGGCTACCGTGCAAGATCAATATTCTTTCTGGGTCATTTCAAAAGTCATTCTTTATCTCAGAGTAATTGTTTACACAAAGAGATTCAAAAATACAGCAGTCGCTGGTGCTAATTTTAAATTGCATATGCTTCCAAGAAAGACAATCCTCAATGTTAGGTTTGTTTACCTATTTACAAGATAAAAATAGCCAAGTGTGGCCAGGTGCTGACTCACACCTGTAATCCCAGTGCTTTGGGAGGCCGAGGCGGGCGGAACACCTGAGGTCAGGAGTTCGAGACCAGCCTGGCCAACATGGCGAAACTCCGTCTCTACCAAAAAAAAAAAAATACAAAAATTAGCCGGGTGTGTGTGGTGGCACATGCCTATAATCCCAGCTACTCGGGAGGCTGAAGCAGGAGAATTGCTTGAACCTGGATGGTGGAGGTTGCAGTGGGCTGAGATTGTGCCACTGCACTCTAGCCTGGGTGACAGAGCAAGATTTCTTCCAAAAAAAAAAAAAAAAAAAAATCGCCAAATGTTGCAATTTTATGTGTCATTTTGGCTGGGGCACGGTGCCCAAACATGTGGTCAAACATTATTCTGGATGTTTCTGTAGGGGTGTTTTTGAATGAGATTCAAAAACAGATTGAGTAATCAGATTGCCCTCATGATGTGGGTGGGCCTTAACCAATCAGTTGAAGGCTTAAATAGAACAAAAGACTGATTTACCCCCAAGCAAGAGGGGATTCTCCAGCAGACTGCCTTTGGACTCAAAGTGCAACTCCTTCCTGAGTCTTCAGCCTGCCTGCCTCTCCCATTAGATATTTGGACTTGCCAAGCCTCTACAATCACTTGAGCCAATTCCTTAAAATATATATTTTTTGAGATAGGGTCTCACTGTGTTCCCAGGCTGGAGTGTAGTGGTATGATCTTGGCTCACTGCAATCTCTATCTCCCGGGTTCAAGCGATTTTCTTGCCTCGATCTCCCGAGTAGCTGGGATTACAGGTGGCTGCCACCATGCCTGGCTAATTTTTGCATTTTTAGTAGAGGCGGGGTTTTGCCATGTTGCCCAGGCTGGTCTCAAACTCCTGACCTCAAGTGATCTACCCGCCTTGGTCTCCCAAAGTGCTGGGATTATAGGCATAAGCCACTGTGCCAGGCCCCTCTTTCTATAGATAGATAGATAGATAGATAGACAGATAGATAGATAGATAGATAGATAGATAGATAGATAGATAGATAGATAGATAGATAGATAGATAGATACATATCCTATTGGTTCTAAGTCTCTGGAGAGCCCTTCTGAATACACTAAGGTCTGACTTCCAAATGCAGAGATTTCACAAAACAGTCTCCATAATAGGGATGAACCTGGAAAATATTATGCTGAATGAAAGAAGCCAGTCACGAAAAACCTCGTGTTGTATGATCCCATTTATATAAAATGTCAAGAATAGGCAAATCTATAGATACAGAAAGATTTGTGGTTGCCTAGTGCTAGCAGGAATGGGGGAAAATAAGGAGTTACTGTTATTTGGTACAAGGCTTCTTTTTAGGGTAAAGAAAATATTCTAAAATTGATTGTGGTGATGGTCGCAAAATTCTGTGAATATACTAAAAATCCGTGAATTGCACAATTTGAATGGGTGAATTCTTTGCTCTGGGAATGATACCTAAATAAGCCAAGATATATATATTCTCACAGCTACTTCTAGGTTTTCCACAGCATTTCTCCAGTTCTCAGCAAAACAGAGTTTATCTGTGTTTTGCTTTTGTTAAGATGCCTGTTGATTTTATTTGACTGTTTTTATTGAGACAGATATATTTAAAGGCCAAAATAGGCCAGGAAAGTTGGTTATTCTATGAAAACATACTATTTAGGGACCCAACCAATAAGTAGCAAGTACTAATTATGTTAAGAAATAGTCCATTGCAGTTGGGCACGATGGATCATGCGTATAATCCCAGCATTTTAGGAGGCGGAGGAGAACAGATCAATTGAGGCCAGTAGTTCAAAACCAGCCTGGTCAACATAGTGAAACCCCGTCTCTACTAAAAAAAAAAATTTAAAAAAAAAAATTAGCCAGGCATGGTGGTGCGCACCTGTAGTCGCAACTACTCGAGAGGCTGAGGCACGAGAATCACTTGAACCCAGGATGCAAAGTTGCAGTGAGTTGAGATTATGCCACTGCACTCCAGCCTGAGCAACAGCGTGAGACTCCATTTCAAAAAATAATGATAATGAAGAAAGAAAGAAAATAAATAGTCAATTTAGCTTATAAGTCATTGTACACAGGGACTGTCTACCTTGGGAGATCATGTGCTCTTTTTCCCAGATATCTTTTCAAACAGGATTTATAACAAAGGGAATACTGAATTTTGAACTTTGTCTGACAAGAGGCAGAGCACTGAACTAAATAACCTGAGGTCCATTTGATTCTTTCCAAATGATATAAAGAGGTCAAAGCTATTAATAAATCAACTAGAACAACATAGTAATTCCCAAGTCACTGTTGTCTACCATACTAATACTAAGCTCTTTGACTACTGCCTTTAGAGGATTCTTACTTTGTCAAATATCCAGTTTTGTGTTAGGCACTTTTACATCCATAATCTTATTTATGACTTCATACTATCAAAACTCAAGTTCTTGGCCACCTTATTTGCTGGGTGACCTATTTTGTGGTTTATTTTGTAGTCAGGAATTACATTTTTCAGATAAGAAAGCTAAGGGTCAGAGAGATTGAGTAACTTGTCCCAAATCACACAACTGTTAAGCAGTGGAAATGTGGTTCAAATCCAAGAATACCACCGCCAAAAGGCCCCAGTGCTAGTGCTCTGATTACCAGTTCACAAATGTCATCATTTTCTATTCTCTCAAAATGGCAGCCCTGGTCTACAGTTTGGAAAAAGTTTTCTCATATGGAAGAGCCAGTGTGGCTAGGATTGCCCTTTTTAACCTAAGGTTTTTGTTTTTACTTACCTCTGCTTTTTCAAAAATTTAATTCACAATCACCCTCTCTCGAGCAATATTTACTTCCTTTTATGCATGATGAACTATTTTTCATACCTCTCAAAACTTTTTACCCTCTCATATGATGATAGCTGTAATTTTTAATATTTTTAATAGTACACAAATTATTATTCTGCATTAAAAGTTTTGGGTACATATGGATTTGTAAATTATTTACAATAACTACAAGCCTCCAAGCATCTCATACTCATGGATTTTACAGCTTTTATGAACATATGTGGCTAGAAGATGAAACTAACGGTTTTCTGTTTTTGTGAGGCAGCACAAGAGATCATAGAAGGAAAATATAAAAGACGATTGAAAGGAAATTTCCCTGGGGCATGAGCCTGCTGGAACAGTTTATAGAGAGACCCAAGAAATAACATATCTATCCCATTCCATCCCATCCCACATTTAGTAGTGATGTCTCACCACTAGCTAAGAATTGCCTAGTACAGGCCGGGCACGGTGGCTCAAGCCTGTAATCCCAGCACTTTGGGAGGCTGAGGCGGGTGGATCACGAAGTCAGGAGATCGAGACCATCCTGGCTAACACGGTGAAACCCTGTCTCTACTAAAAATACAAAAAATTAGTCGGTCGTGGTGGCAGGCGCCTGTAGTCCCAGCTACTCAGGAGGCTGAGACAGGAGAATGGCATGAACCTGGGAGGCAGAGCTTGCAGTGAGCGGAGATCGCGCCACTGCACTCCAGCCTGGGCGACACAGCAAGACTCTGTCTCAAAAACAAAACAAAAACAAACAAACAACAACAAAAAAAAAAAAAAAAAAAAAAAAAAGAATTGCCTAGTACAGCATGAGAGCCAGAATGCCTAAGTTCAGATTGCCAGGCTGAAATATAATTGCTCTATGGCATTAGGCAAGTTACTTAACCCCTCTGTTCCTCAGCTTCATCCTTTGTAAAATGGTCATCCTAACAGCACCAACCTTATAAGTTTTCCCGTGAGGATTAAATAAGTTAATATGTGTAAAGTGCTTAGAACAGTGTCACAATTACATATATAGGAAAATATAGTTGGGTAGCACTACATAAATCAGCTCAACTCTTAAAATGAGTGGCTCAAGGTGCTTTGTTTTGTTTTGTCTTTTTTAGAGATGAGATCTCACTCTGTCTCCCAAGTTGAAGTGCAGTGTCACGATCATAGCTCACTGCAGTCTCAAACTCGTTCAAGTGATCCTCTCACCTCAGCCTCCAAGTAGGTAGGACTACAGTGACATGGCACCAAACCTAGCTAATTTTGAAATTTTCGTAGAAATAAAGTCTCATTACGTTGCCCAAGCTGGTCTTGAACTCCCTGCGGGGCCTCACGCCTAGGCTTAAGCAATCCTCCCACCTCGATCTCACAAAGTGCTGGGATTACAGGCGTGAGCCACCATGTCCAGCTGTTGATAAAATAGATAACCAGCATGGTGGCTCACAAGTATAATCCCAGAACTCTGAGAGGCTGAGGTGGGAGGATCGCTTGAGCTCAGGAGTTCAAGACCAGCATGGGTAACCTAGTAAGACTCTGTCTTTACCAAAAAATACAAAAAATTAGCCAGGCACATGCCAGTAGTCCCACCCACTTGGAAGGCTGAGGTAGGAGGATGGCTTGAGCCCAGGAGGTGGGGGTTGCAGTGAGCGAAGATCATGCCACTGCACTCCAGCCTGGGTGACAGAGCAAGACCCTGGCTCCATCAGAAAAAAAAACAAAAAACAAAAAACAAAAAAACACCAAAAACAGAAACAAAAACAGATAACCATTTGCTTAAAGTAATGATAGGGACAATGTATTCAGTGATGACAGTGCGTGGATAGCTGAAATGAATGACAACAATGTTATAAGGGACTTGAGAAAGAAACTGGTAATCTTCTGCTATAAGGTACTAGCACTACCTGTGAAATAGTATAGCGTTATTTGAAAATAGATTTGACTCTTTCTAAATGCACATTGCAAACTCTAGGGCAAACACTAAAAAAAGTTTTAAAAGAAGTGCTGGTCTGAGGGTAGTGAGTTATCTCAACTGATTGTTCACAGTCAGTTACAGATCAAACTTCTTGTTCTACTCTTTGCCCCCTTCTCACTATTGCACTTGAGTAGTCTTAAAAAATAAAAATAAGGCCGGGTACAGTGGCTCACGCCTGTAATCCCAGCATTTTGGGCGGCCGAGGCATGAGGATCACAAGGTCATGAGTTTGAGACCAGCCTGGCCAATATGGTGAAACCCCGTCTCTACTAAAAATACAAAAATTAGCCAGGTGTGGTGGTGGGCCCCTGTAGTCCCAGCTACTCGGGAGGCTGAAACAGGAGAATCCCTTGAATCTGGGAGGCAGAGGTTGCAGTGAGCTGAGATTGTACCACTGGACTCTAGCCTGGGTGACAGAGCAAGACTCCATCTCAAAATATATATAATATATATGTAAAATAAAATAAAAGATTTAAAATAAGTATAATTAATATGCTAAGAGAGAAAATGGAATCCTACAAATGCTCAGTTAAAATTATAGAGCCAGAATACTATTTTGTTGTGTACGCATACCACATTTTCTTTACCTATTGATAGATACTCGAGCTGATTACAAATATTCGCTATTGTGAATAATGCTGCAATGAACATAGGAGTGCAGACATCTCTTCAACAACTGATTTCATTTCCTTTGGATAGTTCTATTTTTAATTTTTTGAAGAAATATCATACTGTATTCAATAATGGCTATACTAATTAACATTCCCACCAAGTGTACACACTTATCCACATCTTCACCAACACTTATCTCTTTCTTCTTTTTGATAATAGTGATTATAACAGGTATGAGGTAGTATATGGTTGTGATTTCAATTTGCCTTTCCCTGATGACTACAAATGTTGAGCATTTTTTTCATATACCTGTTGGCCATTTATATGTCTTCTTTTGAGAAATGTCTTTTCAGGTCCTTTGTCTATTTTTATATCAGGTTATTCATTTCCTTACTCTTGAGTTGCCTGAGTTCCTTACATATTTTGGATATTAACCTCTTATCATATGTATGGTTTGCAAATATTTTATCCCATTCCATAAGTTGTCTCTTCATTCTGTTGATTGTGTTCTGGTTTTGGAAATCCTGACATTTGCAACATATGGATGAACATGGAGGACATTATGCTAGTGAAATAAGCCAGGCACAGGAAGTGAAAATTGCATGATCTACTTATATGTGGAATCTTAAAAAGTCTAACTCATAAAAGTAGAGAGTAGAATGATAGTTAGCAGGGGGATGAGAAGAGATTGGGAAGATGTTGGTCAAAGGATACAAAATTTCATGTTGACAGGAGGAATGAGTTCAAGAGATCCATTGTCAAGCATGTGATTATAAATAATAGCAATGTATTGTATACATGAAAATTGCAAATAAAGTAGATTTTAAATATTCTCACCATAAAATAAGTATGTGAGGTAATTAGTATGTTAGTTAGTTTGATTTAGCCATTCTATATGTATACATAGATTAAAGCATCATGAAGTATACCCAGGAGCTCAAAGGGAAAGACGAAGGGATAAATAGGTGAGGCACGGGGTTGGGGGTGGGGTTTAGAGCATTGAAACTATTCTGTATGATACTGTAATGGTGGATACATGTCACTCTGCACTTGTCAAAAGTCTTAGCATGTAATTCAAAGTGTGAATTCTAATGTAAACTATGGACTTTAATAATAATGTAGCAATCAATATTGGTTCATCAGTTGTAACAAATGTCTCACACTAACGCAAGATGTTAATAGGGGAAACCGGAGGAGAGGGGGATTGGGAGGTACATGAGGACTTTGTCCTTTCTCCTCAATTTTTCCGTAAAACTGAAACTGCTTTGAAAAATAGAATCTTGGCTGGGCGCGGTGGCTCACACCTGAAATCCCAGCATTTTGGGAGGCCAAGGCAGGTGGATCACTTGAGGTCAGAAGTTTGAGACCAGCCTGGCCAACATGGTGAAACCGCATCTCTACTAAAAATACAGCCAGGCGCGGTGGCACACACCTGTAGTCCAAGCTACTCAGGTGGCTGAGGCATGAGGATTGCTTGAACTGGGAGGCAGAGGTTACAGTGAGCTGAGATCGCACCACTGCACTCCAGGCGGGGCAATAGAGTGAGATTCTGTCTCAAAGACAAATTTTTAAAAAAATTTAATAAAAAAATTAAAGACAGACTCTATTAACTTTTTTTTTCTTTTTTAGTGAGACAGAGTTTCACTCTTGTCGCCCAAGCTGGAGTGCAATGGCACGATCTCAGCTCACTGCAACTTCTGCCTTCCAGGTTCAAGCAATTCTTCTGCCTCAGCCTCCCAAGCAGCTGGGATTACAGGCACGTGCCACCACACCCAGCTTTTTTTTTTTTGTATTTTAGTAAAGATGGGGTTTTACCATGTTAGCCAGGCTGGTCTCAAACTCCTGACCTCATATGATCTGACTACCTCAGTCTCTTAAAGTGTTGGGATTACAGGTGTAAGCCACTGTGCCTGGCTATTAACATTTTTTAAAAAGACAGTTTGAAACAATTGGGAGAGTGTAAGTATAGACTGGCTAGTAGATGATAGTAAGAAATTACTGACAATTTGTATTGCATATGATGATGTCACAGTGGTTATATATACTAAAACAGTCCATATCAGAAATACATATGGGTATAATGACATACCTGGGATTTGCTTTAAAATACTCCAGAAGAAAAATACCATGTGTGTGTTGGGTGGGGGAATTGAGGGTACCTGAAATGAGATTGGGAAAAAGGTTGGGTGATGAATCTAGAGGGTTCATTATATTAAAACTCTCTGGTTTTGTGTATGTTTGAAATTTTCCATAATAATGTTTTTAAAATATGTGTGAACTGAAATACAAGAAGAGTCCAAAGAATTCTTCGAGCACTAAGGTTCTTTGAACATACCCAGGTCTTATTCAATGCATATGCTGTACGAGAGACTGGATTTTCTCAATAATTAATAGGAACGCACGCTTCATCTATCTCTAACATCCACCCACAAGAACAGCCCATCTTGGATTATTCTCTAGGACCTCTTGACAAGTCAACAGTGACTTTAGGCACTGAGTGCTTTTCATAATTTCCTGTTCCTTCAGCCCAACAGCAAGTGTCTTTGATGGGACACTTCTAGACTGTAGTATCCCTGTGATCTTAAACTTCCTTTGGAATAATTATTTTTGCCTAATTTGTACATTAGCCAGGGAAGTAACATTTTCCCCCCAGAAATCTATTGCAATCTGTTTCATCTTTGTACTTTATACTTAATATAGTCGAAAATTTGGTTTAAGAGTGATTACAACATTTATCCCCAAAAACTTTTCCAATTTCTACAGCCTTAACACCAACTCTAAATAATAACGATAGACTGCTAAAAGATATATAACTGTCTTAAGAAAAGTTGATCATTCTGTTTCCATCAGGATGTAATTCAGTTTCTTTAATAGAGTAATTGGTAAAATAAGAACAGTTGAGAGAAATTCTGAGTTAAGGCTAAAAGAAAGACCTAGACAGCCATTAAGAGATCAGAGTTCAGTTTTCTGCATGTGGCTATTTAAATTTCAATTCATTAAAATTTAATTAAATTAAAAATATACTTCATCCATCACACTAGCCAAATTTTAAGTGCTCAGTAGTCATATTGCAAAGAACACACAGACATTTCCATAATCACAGAAAGTTCTACTGGACTGCGCTGTGCTAGAGCACAGAGGTTAATAGCATGAGCTTTGGAGTCAGAACAAATTTCTACTATATGCTTCTCAATCACCTTGCCCTGTGATCCTTGATGATTTACCTAACTTCTCTAATCCTCACTTTCCTCATCTGTGCAATGGGAATAACAACAGTATCTGCTTCACAGGGTGAGTGTGAAGACCTGTGAGATAATATGGACAATAGTAAACTTCAGCTATGATAACTGCTCAATGTGGTAGGCTTGTGCGATACAAAGAAGAAATAAACATGGCCACTGCCTTCAAATGAACATAGACTCTAATAGAGGAGAAATGCATTTAAACAAATAAATTATACCACGTGGTTCCAGATATAGGAATAATGTTACTCTTCAAAAGAGTCATTCAACAAGGCCTTACAAAAGAAATGACATTTGAGCAGAGGCTTAAAGGATATGTAGGAGTTTGCTAGGTACAAAAAGGGAAAAAATAAAAACCATTGGAAGTTGAGAGAAACCATGTGAGCAAGGTTTAGGATGAAAGAGCCTATGTAGCATGTTGAAGAAGCTGGAACAAGACCAGTGCAGCAAATGGGTAGGGGCATGCTTAATATAACGCAGTCACTGAAGAAAACATCAACAAGAGCAAAAGTCTCAGAATGTGCCAGCTGACATGAGGCAATTACCATTTTGGTCATTTTCCACAAACAGCTGTGCTCTCCTCCTCACTCAGCAGTAGGAATGTCTCTCGAGAGAATTACAGCTTCCAGCTGCTACCTTTCCCTCAGCCACTAACAAATTCACCACAGAGAACAATGTTGATCTAATTCTACACACTCATCAAGTTTGAGCTGAGCAGGGAGAATGTCACTGAGCCCACTACTCTCGAAGGAGTAGAAAAGAGAACCACCATTGAGTGGAAATCTACCATATGCCAGTCAGTATTCTTAGAAGTGATGCCATTTCACACTCTGAAACAACTCTATGGAGTAGCAATTATTCCCTTTTTTTTTTTTTTTTCTTGAGATTTCTAACACTGTTTGGCTCAAAGAAGCTAAGTGACTATCCAAGGTCTCATGGCAAGAGTGACATCTGATTTTTAATCCCACACCCATGCTCTCAGAAAAGACTCAACTTACTCAGCTAGACTTTAGCAAATTTTTCTCCAAAAAAAAAAAAAGAAAGAAAGAAAGAAATTAGTCCTTTTCTTCTCACTTTGAGCACATTACTGATGAAAATCTAACACACCTACAAAGGTGAGACATAACAGAACAATATTTATAATATAAACTACTAGTTGTGAAAGACTGGGGCCCCCGTCTCTCTGGGTACCCAGAATAAGAATCAGGGAACCTGATCTAGATCTGGCTATGACATAAATGCCTACATATCCATGAGCAAGTCACTTACCCTCTCTAGGCCTAGCTGCCTCGCCTGCAAAATGTAAAAGCTGCACCAGGTGAGAACTGATAATCACAGTGATAATGATGGTGATATGATAATTAATAAGTTGTAAAATACATCTATTTGACTTTTTTTAAATTGAGACAGGGTCTCACTCTGTCTCTCAGTCTGGAGTGCAGTGGCAAAATCATGGCTCACTGCAGCTTTGACTTCCCGGGCTCAGGCAATGTTCCCACCTCAGCCTCCCAAGTAGCTGGAACGACAGGCATTCACCAGTATGCCCAGCTAATTAATTTGTGTGTGTATGTATGTGTGTGCCCATGTGTACAGTCAGGGTGTCACTATGTTGGCCAGGCTGGTCTGAAACTCCTGGCCTCAAGCAGTCCTCCCACTTTGACCTCTCAAAGTACTGGGATTACAGGTTTGAGCCACCATGCCCAGTCATCATATTTTACATTTTAACATTTTTGAAATCAGGATACATTTTACTATCAATGGCATGTCATATGCTAACTGACATTTTGTCCTTTCTTAGTGGTACACATAATTATGGTGTAATTTCCAAAGATAAGTAATGTTTACTGAGCACTTAACATACCACACACTATACTGATGTCTTTACATGAATTATGTTATTTAATTCTTACAACTATCCTTTGAGGTAAGTACTATCTTTATACCCAATTTTGCACTAGAGAAAACAGAGAGGTTAAGTAACTAGTTCAAGGTTACAGAGTTAGTAAGTGATGGAGCCGAGACGCTATTATAAATTAGGGAGTGTGGATTAAAAAGTGTACTCAGAGTGACATCAGCAAAATGGGTGGAGCACGCAGCTCCAAGCTCTTGTTCTCCCACAGAAACATCAAAAACACATGCAGAGGCCAGGCATGCATGGTGGCTCATGCCTGTAATCCCAGCACTTTGGGAGGCCAAGGCAGGCAGATCACTTGAGGTCAGGTGTCTGAGACCAGCCTGGCCAGCATGATGAAACTCTGTCTCTACTAAAAATACAAAAAAATTAGCAGGGTGTGCTGGTGTGCACCTGAAATGCCAGCTACTCAGGAGGATGAGGCAGGAGAATCACTTGATCCCAGGAGGCAGATGTTGCAGTGAACCGAGATCACACCACTGCACTCCAGCCTGGGCAACAGAGTGAGACTCTTGTCTCAGGAGAAAAAAAAGAAAAACCCCACAAGCAGAAACTCTCAGAATCAACTTTATTGAACTCTGGAAAAAAGTCAAAACTTTACGTGACCCAGGTGAATGCTGAATCAAAAAACAGGTAACCTCAAAATGGTAGGAAAGTTTTGTGGCATTTTTACTTGCCTTTAACCCACCATTTCTCTAGCACAGTGGCATTTTTTGTTTTAAAGTGATGGTAGCCTATGTTCCCAGTGTGCAGCCCTGTGCCCTGATTACAGAGGGAGTAGAGCAGACCTTAAATACAAATTATTGTATACTTCTTGATATGGTTTGGCTCTGTGTCCCCACCCAAATCTCACCTTGAATTGTAATAATCCCCACCTGTCAAGGGATAATTGAATCATGGGGGCAGTTTCCCCCATGCTGTTCTTGTGATAGTGAGTGAGTTCTCACGAGATGTGATGGTTTTATAAGGGGCTTCCTCCTTCACTGGGCACTCATTCTCTCTCTTGCCACTCTGTGAAGAGGTGTCTTCGGTCATGATTGTAAGTTTCTTGAGGCATCCCCAGCCATGCAGAACTGTGAGTCAATTAAACCTCTTTCCTTTATGAATTACCCAGTCTCAGGCAGTTCTTTATAGCATTGTGAGAACAGACTAATACACATCTGTTCAAACTAGTCTGGAGACTACCTGAAGAACTAAGGACAGGCACTTGTGGTTGTTTTAACTAATACAGAACTCAAGCTAGAAATGGTGAGAAGTGCCCAAAAACACTGCACGCTGACCTAATAACCCTCAGATGTCTGGGGCATATTATTATAGTTGAAACAAACAATACATTGGCTAAGAGATGTGAGAAAAAGCTAATGGGGGGGCGGATGAGTGGTTTCCTTGGACAATGAGGACATTCAAAAGCAACTGTTAACCAGGTGTGGTGGCTCATGCCTGTAATTCCACCACTTTGGGAGGCCGAGGCAGAAGGATCGCTTGAAGCCAGGAGTGGGAGACCAGCCTGAGCAACATAGCAAGACCTCATCAGCACAAATAATTTAAAAAAAAAAAATTAGCTTGGCATGGTGTTGTGCACCTGTAGTTCCAGCTATTCATGAGGCTGAGGCAGAGAATCACTTGAGCCCAGGAGGCAGAGGCTGCAGTGAGCCATAATCACACCACTGCACTCCAGTCTGGGCAACATAGTGAGACCCCCTATCTCAAAAAAAAAAAAAGCAACTATGTATATGGGGAATTTAGAAAGCTACATGCATGCCCCAGAAAACAAGCATGCTCAGAAAAGTTCTGAGAGTACTAAGCTTTCACCTTGAGCCAATTTCTAGGTGCAATGCAAGTCTGGTTAAGTACTGAAGCAGTACCCACACACACAACCAATCAGGAAAGACGATTCGAGGTGGTTTTTATTTGTTTATTTGTTTGTTTTTAGCTCCTTGTATTTAAGAAACTCTGTCAAAATTCTCACTGAACACAATCTAAGGAACAGTGACTTCAGTGACGATACAGGACAAGCCATAGTCTTTGCAGAAGTAGTTTGGAAAAGTAAGTAAACCAAACTACTACTAAGAATTTTAACAATAAGAAAAAATAGCTAGGCACAGTGGCTCACGCCTGTAATCCCAGCACTTTAGGAGGCCAAGGCAGGTGGATCATGAGATCAGGAAATCAAGACCATCCTGGCCAACACAGTGAAACCCCATCTCTACTAAAAATACAAAAAATTAGCCAGGCATGGTGGCACGTGCCTGTAGTCCCCGCTACTCAGGAGGCTGAGGCAGGAGAATCGCTTGAACCCAGGAGGTGGAGGTTGCAGTGAGCCGAGATCTTGCCACTGCACTCCAGCCTGGGCAACAGAGTGAGACTCCTTCTCGGGAAAAAAAAAAAAAAAAAAAAAAAAAAAAAAAAACCTAGACATGGTGGCACACGCTTTAGTCCTAGCTACTCAGGAGGCTGAGGCGGGAGGATCACCTGAGACCAGGAGTTCAAAACCAGCCTATGCAACATAGCAAGACTCCACCTCTATAAAACAACAACAATAACCACAAAAAAAAAAAAAAAAAAAAAAAAAAAAACCCAGCAACTCCTGGAGAAGGGAGAGAATATGATATCCAGGGTTAGCACATTATAATATTCAAATTTTTTTCAACAACAACAACAAAAAGTCACAAAACAAACAAAGAAACAGGAGAGCACAGCCTATTCAAAGAACAAAATAAACTTACTGAAACTGTTCCTGAGGAAGTCCAGACATCAGATTTAGTAGACAAAGACTTCAAAAACACTGTCTTAAATATGCTAAAAGAGCTAAAGGAAAACATGCAGAACAAAAAATCAGGAAATGATATATAAACAAAATGACAATATCACTAAGATAGAGAAATTAAAGATTAACAGTCTAAGGGTCATCGAGACATCATCAAGCAGACAAAATTACATACTGTTAGACTGCCAGAAAGTGAAGAGAAAGGGACAAAAGAATGTTTAAAGAAATAATGGCCAAAAATGTCCCCAATTTGATGAAAGACATGAATCTAGACATCTAAGAAGCTTAAACTCAAGGAAGATAAATTCAAAGAGATCCGCACTGAGGCATCCTATAAACAAATTGTCAAAAGATAAAGAGACAATCTTGAAAGCTGCAAGAAAAAAGCAACTTATCATATATAAGGCTCCTCATTAAGACTAACAACCAATATCTCATCAGAAACCACAGAGACCAGAAGACAGTGGGATGGCATAAATTGCTGAGATATATATATATATATATATATATATATAACCTGTCAACCAAGAATTCTGCATCTGGCAAAATGGTCTTTCAAAACTGAAGGAGAAAGTAAGACCTTCCCAGATAAACAAAAGCTGCGGGAGTTCATTACCAATAGACCTGCCCTACAAGAAATGCTAAAGGGAATCCTTTAAGTGGAAATAAAAAGATGCTGAACCAGCCAGGCACAGTGGCTCACACCTGTAATCCCAGCACTTTGGGAGGTGATCCCAGCCAAGCCAGGTGGATCATTTGAGGTTAGGAGTTCAAGACCAGCCTGGCCAACATGGTGAAACTCCATCTGTACTAAAAACCGCAAAAATTAGCTGGGTATGGTGGTATACACCTGCAATCCCATCTACTTGGGAGGCTAAAGCAGGAGAACTGCTTGAACCGAGGAGGTGGAGGTGGAGGAGTGAGCTGAGATAGCACTACTGCACTCACGTCTGGGCAATGGAGTGAGACGCCATCTCAAAAATAAATAAATAAATAAATATTAAAATTTAAATTTAAAAAAAGATGCTAGACAGTTACTCAAAACCACATTAAGACATAAGGATCTCTGGTAAAGGTAACTACATAGGCAAATATAAAAGCCAGCATTATCGAACTTTTTGTTTATAACTCTACTTTTTTATATCCTACATTGTTTTTAAGTGCTTTAAAATAATTATAAATCTATGTTATTGAACACAGTATGTAGAAAGATGTAATTTGTGACAACAATACACAGGAAAGGGGACAGAGCTATAAAACAGTGGAGATTTGTATGTTATAAGTGTGAAGTTGGTATCAATTCAAACTCATTTGTTATAAATATATGATGTTAAATGTAATCCCCATGGTAACCACAAATAAAATATAAACATAAAAAGAAGAAGGCACTTAAAATGGTCCGCTACAAAAAAATCAACTAATACAAAAGAAAGCAGTAACGGAGAAAATGAGGATGTAAAAGTTATAAGATATACAGAAAACAAATACCAAAATGTTGGAAGTAAGCCCTTCCTTATCAGTAATTACTTTAAACGTATGGTGTGAATTCTGCAATACAAAGGCAGAGAGACTCACAATATGGATTTAAAAAACAGGATCTAACTACAGTTATATGCAGTATAACAATGCTTCAGTCAATGACAGACCACATATGCAACAGTGGTTCCATAACATCATAATACCGTATTTTTCCTATACCTTTTAAGTTTTTTCTTTTTCTTTCTTTTTTTTCTCAATAAAAGATCTCGTTCTGTCAGCCGGGTTGGAGTGCAGTGGCGTTATGATGGCTTACTGAAGCCTCAAACTCCCAGGCTCAATTGATCCTCCCACCTCAGCCTCCTGAGTAACTGGGACTATAGGCGTGAGCCACCACACCAGGCTAATTTTTGTGGGTTTTTTTGTAGAGACAGTTTCACCATGCTGTCCAGGCTGGTCTTGAACTCCTGGGCTCAAGCAATCCACCTGCCTCAGCCTCCCAAAATGCCAGGATTAGAGGCATGAGCCACTGTGCCCAGCCCTTTTCAATGTTTAGATATATAAATACTTACTGTTGGGTTATAATTACCTATAGTATTCAGTACAGTAACATGTAGTTACAGGTTTGTAGCCTAGGAGCAACAGACTGTACCATATAGCCTAGGTAGGTTCACAGTAGGCTGTGCCATACAGGTTTGTGTCAATACACTTTATGATGTTTACAAAACAACAAAATTGCCTAATGGCATATTTCTCAGTATCCCCGGGTTTTTTTTTTGTTGTTGTTGTTGTTTGGTTGGTTGGTTGGTTGGTTGGTTTTGTTTTGTTTTTTTTCCACGGAGTCTCACTCAGTCACCTGGGCTGCGGGGCTGGACTGCAGTGATGTGATCTTGGCTCACTGCAACCTCTGTCTCCAGGGTTCAAAGAATTCTCCTGCCTCAGCCCCCCAAGTAGCTGGGACTACAGGCACGTGCCACCATACCCGGCTAATTTTTGTATTTTTGGTAAAGACAGGGTTTCACCATGTTGGCCAGGCTAGTCTCAAACTCCAGACCTTATCCACCCACCTCGGCCTCCCAAAGTGCTGGGATTACAGGCATGAGCCACCATGCCCACCCATGTATCCCCATTGTTAAGTGACACATGACTGTATATGTTATCTACAACAGACTCACTTTAGACCCAACGACAAAAATAGATTGAAACTTAAAAGATGGAAAAAGCAATTTCATGAAAATAGTAACCAAAAGAGAATTGAAGTGGCTCTGCTAATATCAGACAAAAGAGACCTTAGGTCAAAAATCGACATGGAAGGCAAATCCATTCAACAGAGAAAGAAGAGTCTGTTCAACAAATGGAGCTGGAACAACTATATTTCCACATCAAAAGAAACCCACAGCCAGGTACAGTGGGTTATATTACATTATGAATGTAACCAACGCCACTGATCTGTATACTTACAAATGGTCAAAATCAAAAATGTTATGTTATATATTTTACCAAAATATGCCTCAGAGCCTATGCTCTTGACCATTGTGTACCCCTCCAACTCTGCCGGCATCTGTAAAATATGAATAATAATCCCTATCCTATCTCTTTCATTCTTATTGTAAGAATCAAATTAAATAGGAAACATGACAGGACTTTGTAAACTATAAAGGGCTGAAGTCAGGTGCCATTATTATCTTGGAGATGTACACATAAAATACCAAACTAAGTTGTGTCTTGGTGCTGTACAATAAATCATTTGTTTTGCCACATCTGGAAGCTCAAAGACCATTTCAATTGCAGTGTCAGTTTCCAGTGACACTACTCCAAGCAGGTAAAACATTACACTTGACCAGACTGATAAGGATCTCTGGTCAGACTGGTTGTGACTACAACTTTTCCATAGCATTACTTCCTTTCTGTGTATCTTGCACATGCTTGTCACAAAAAAAAATGTATTCACCTAGGATCTCAGAACACTGATCAAAGAGGAAGTTTAAGAAAAAAAAAAAAAAAAAAAAAGACATCGCAACTGTCAGCTCTTTCTCAGGGAGACTAAGGAGAGTTGCTGGGGAGCCTACATGGCATGCAGGGCCAGAGAGCACAGAGAGGATGGACAAACTTGCTGTGGTATACAGCTTTGGAAATGGCTCTGTGACCAAGACCTACCATAGGCACAATCAGCTTCTGGAGAAGGTTCTTCAGCCTTTTCAGCTCTGCTGAGCAGTATGTTTTAGAAAGCCTCCCCAACGGGGAACTGGCACATTACCAGGTTACTGACACCAAAGCAGCAGTGCTCACAGCAAAACACGGTCTTAGACTGGATTTGTTTGGAGAACAGGGCAAGAGGCTCCCAACGCAGATACTGAAGGGCATCTTGAAGAGAAAAACCAAGTTTGACACTTTTAAACAAGAATAAAGGACCAATGTTCCTTCTGTAAGAGGGAGCCCCAACATCTTGCTTTATTCACAGTCAGAGTCCAGAACCCTTTTCCTTTACTCATTTGATCCATCACATATGACTTCATTTTTCATTTTGTGTTTCTGGCTACACACTCTTGCCTTTATTGAACTGATTCTGGCCTTAGTTCCCCTCCCAACTGGAAATTACTATCATTTCTTGACTACAAGTGATTTCAGTCATCATCCCAAAAAAATCCATCTACCAGAACCCTACCTCAGCACTGGCCCATGTACCCCAACATCCTTGGAAGGGATGAAAAGGGACAATGTGTATTACGTGTTATCAAATTTTGTCAATCACGAAATTAAACAGCAAAATTTGAAACTCTATAAAATGAATACTAATAATAGCTATTTGTTGTGTGCTAGGCATTTATATATGTAAATAGTAGTCTGGAATCTTTCCTTTAACCACATGAACTACATGCTATCATTATCCCCATTTTAGAGAAAAGAAGAGTGAGGCCATGACAGGTTAAGTGATTTCTAAGGTGTCACAGTTAAGTTGTGGCAAATGGTGCTAGTGCAATTGGGGGAAGAAAAAAAAAAAAAACTTCTAACTAAACCTCACACCATACACAAAAATATAACTCAAAATAGATAACAAATCTAAATATAAAACCTAAAATGCTAAAATGTCTAGAAGAAAACATAAGATAAAATCTCCATGATCTAGGGTTAGGTGAAGTATTCTGAGGCATCCATAAGCACAATCCAGGGCACAGTGGCTGATGCCTGTAATCCCAGCACTTTGGGAGGCCAAGGCGGGAGGATCACGAGGTCAAGAGATCAAGACTGTCCTGGCCAACATGGTGAAACCCTGCATCTACTAAAAATACAAAAATTAGCTGGGCATGGTGCCATGTACGTGTAGTCCCAGCTACTCAGGATGCTGAGGCAGGAGAATGGCTTGAACCTGGGAGGCAGAGGTTGCAGTGAGCCGAGATCGCGCTACTGCACTCCAGGCTGGCAACAGAGTGAGACTCCATCTCAAAACAAACAAACAAACAAACAAAAAATAACAGAAAAAAAAAAAGAAAAAAACACAGGGAAAAAAACTAAATAAATTGAACTTCATCAAAATTAAAATATTTTGCTCTGTGAAAGACCCTAATGAGAGGATTTGGGGTTTTGTTTTGTTTTGTTTTGTTTTTGAGACAGGGTCTGATTCTGTCACCCAGGCTGGGGTGCAGTGGCATAATCATAGCTCACTGCAGCCTTGATCTCTCCAGCTGAAGGAATCCTCCTGCCTCAGACTCCCAAATAGCTGAGACTACAGGCATGCATCACTATACCTGGGTAATTTTTTTCATAAGATGATTTTAGAAAAGACAAGCCATCAACTAGAAGACAATATTTGCAAATCATATATCTGACAAAGAACCCATACTCAGAATACATAAAAGATTCACTAAACGTTATTACATTATGTAAACAGAATATGTAACATTCAATAAAGAAAATTAACAACCAATTACATTAGTAGGCAAAATATTTGAACAGATATTTGACCAAAGATACATGGATGGCAATTAAGCACCTGAAAATACATTCAACGTCATTAGTCATTATGGAAAAGCAAACTAACACCCAGACAAGATTCCACTTCACACCTATTAGCAAGGCTAAAATAACAAAGTGGCCATACCACGTGCTGCCAAGGATAGAGAGAAGCTGGAATTCTTATACATTGCTAGTGGGAATATAAATTGTCACAGCCACTCTAGAAAATGGTTTGGAAGTTTCTTATAAAATTAAACATGTACATATATGAGTGCACAGTCCCACCCATGGGCATTTACCCTCTAGAAATAATGTGTGTTCACACACACACACAAAAAATATAATAATGTTTACAGCAGCTGTATCTGTAATCATGAAAAACTGAAAACGTGCCAGACATGGTGGCTCATACCTGGAATCCCAGCCTCTGGGAGGCTGAGGCAGGAGGAGGCTGAGGCAGGATCACTTGAGGCCAGGAGTTGGCGACCAGCATGCCCAACATAGTGAGAACTGGTCTTTTTACAAAAATATTTTAAAAGTTAGCAGGGCATGGAGGTGCACAACTGTAGTCCTAGCTACTTGGGAGGCTGAGGTGGGAGGATTCAGAACAGGGATCTGAAAAAAAGATTCAGAACAGGGATCCCTGAAGAGAAAAAAAAAAAAAAAAATGATCTCTAGACTTATCCCAAACTTCCTTTATTTGAATAAGCCTCTATTTTACTTAGATGAGAAGAGCTAACATTTATAGAGTGCTTGCTATGTGCCAGGAACTGTCTCCAGTTTTTCTTTTCTTTCTATGTAGAGGCAGGGTCTTCCTCTGTTGTCCAGGATGGTCTTGAACTCCTGTGTTCAAGTGATGATCCCATGTCAGCCTCCTGACTACCTAGGACTACAGGCACATGCCACCACACCCAACTAATTTTTTTTAAAATGTTTTTGTAGAGACGGGGTCTTCCTATGTTGCCCAGGTTGGTAAGCATTTTATGCATATTAAATTATATAATTCCCAAAACAACCCTACAAAGTAGGGACTATTATAATCTTCATTTTATGGATGAGAAAACTGAGGCAGAGAGAGATGTGCCAGGCCCCACAGCTAGGAAGTGAAGGAGCTATAATGTGGTCTGGCTCTAGAATTATGTTCACAACACTTTGCAATATAGTCTTATTACCATATTCTATAGCCTCCCCCGATCTGCTCTTTAGTCACTGAGTCTGTGGTTTATGTTTCAGTTCATAAAAGATGTATAAATAGAGAAGTCTTAAAGGATTTCCTAGATAAGGCTTGGTTATCTGTATAGTCTTCCACTTTTACAATTACTTCAAATCAGCAAGCATTTCCTTAATGCCAATCCTAGCACTAAGAACCAGGGACCCAGAGACAGACAAAGCACAATCCCTGCCCTCGAAGAACTCATTCTAGTGAAAGAGACTCAAATGGAACAACTGCAATTCAATGCAATAACTCGGACAGCAGAAAGATCAGAGAAGGCTTTCTAGAGGAGGGGAGACAGAAGTTGAGGATGTGAACTTAAAGTTTGCCAGGAAAATATGGCACAGAAGAGCACTTCAGGCAGATGGAAGTAGGTGCAAAGGAATGAATTGCGGGTGGGGGAAGCACAGAGAAATAAATGAGATGGAAAGGGAGAAAGAAATAGGAAACAGAGATAAAGAAAGAGAGAGATCATGGAACGACACATGGTTCTGCTCAGTAGGCGTGTTACTGGTTGCTATAAAGGACAGAGGCAAGGCCACAGAAGGAGTGTGGCCACACTGCATGGAGCACCTACTCCTCAGTCATGCTTCCCTTGTTCCATGCTGGCAGACTTAAACATAGCACAAAGAAAACTCCCTGAAGGCTGCCTTGGCCACCACTAGCCTCCCACCATCTAGCTCAGTACCTCTTATAGAGTGCCTCGTACCAACTGTGCTTTGTGATTTAAGATTCTAATTTATGACTTTGTTGACATGAAAAATTCAATTACCACTATCGGATTCCTGGAAAGACTTAAAAGAACAGCACTGTGATTTTCACAGGCACTGTCCAGAAGGGCTAACTTTTCACATTTGTAGAGGACTATACAACTAACGAAGATTTCACTCACATTATCTCGAGTAATCTGTTTTTTTTTTTGTTTTGGTTTTTTTTTTTTTTTTTTTTTTTTTTTTTTTTTTTTTTTTTTTTTTTGAGATGGACTCTCACTCTGTCGCCCAGGCTGGAGTAAGTGGCATGACTGACCTCGGCTCACTGCAACCTCCGCCTCCCAGGTTCAAGCCATTCTCCTGCCTCAGCCTCCTGAATAGCTCGGATTACAGGCTCACGCCAACACACCCAGCTAATTTTTACATTTTTAGTAGAGACAGGGTTTCACCATGTTGACCAGGCTGGTTTCAAACTCCTGACCTCAGGTGATCCACCCACCTCAGCCTCCCAAAGTGCTGGGATTACAGGCGTGAGCCACTGCACCCAGTCTTCTCAAGTAATCTTGATAACACTTGTTGGTTAGGTGCTCCTAAACCCACTATACAGAAGACGAAATGAAGCTTAGAGAAGTGAAGTGACCTAAGGTTCCTGCCAGAGTTCAAAGCGTATGTATCCAAATCCAGCGCTTCTTCCACTATACCACAGCTGCAAGACTCAGAGGTTACACCTAGCTCCCACTTGCCCTAGACCTTCCTACCTGCCTCTAAGCCTCTCCAAGACTCACTTCTCACTTATAAAGCTCTCCTTCTCTTAGGCAATCCCATTGATAAACACCATGCCAAAACATAGTATGAGAAGTTTGTCAATGGCTGTCTGCTATCTAAATGAAAAATTTCAAAATCTAAATATATAGCCACTACCCCCTACACATGACACTTCCTATGCTCCCTTCTTTGTTTTATCACATTATCTGATCATACAACTGACTTATTTGTTTTTCATCCATTTCCCCGAATAGAATTCAAGTTCCTTGAGGATAGGGATTTTTTTGTCTTTTGCCCACTGCTCTACCCCCAGTGGCTGCAAGAGTGCTTGGCACAAATAAACATTCATTTAACGAACTATTCCATCTGACATGCAAGGCCCTCCACAGTCTGATTTGCACAAAGGTCTCCCAACCATCTCCAACCTATTTCAAGGTCCTTCCAACATACTTCCTGGCATTCCCACTCCTATCCATTGGATTTTATTTCCACCTAGGTTCACCTAGGTTCTGCTACAGACCACTTCTTTCAGGAAGCCTTCTCTCATCACTCCAACCTAACAGTACCAACCATCTGTGGCATGTGTATGGCACCTCTCAAGTGTGGCTCTACAAGGTCGACCAGACACACCAATTAGATGGCAAACTTCTTGAGGATAGGGTCAATCTCTCTCTCTCTTCTCTCCTCTTTCCTTTCTCTCTCTCTCTCTCTCTCTCTCTCTCTCTCTCTCTCTCGCTGTCTCTTTCTTTCTCTCTCCTCTCTGCAATCCATATTGCTTCTGTCCCAGTGTCTGGTATATGTAACAAGTGATTAATAAATACTGACTCAGTGATCTGTTTATGACAGAAAATCTCAAATTATAGTTCATGTAAATGAAAGGGAGTGAAAACTGTGCTTGGTCCTATCCTATGAACAAAATGTGACAGTGTTATGATTTGTTAAAAGCTATGGCACCAGGCCAGGCACAATGGCTCACACCTGTAATCCCAGCATTTTGGTAGGCCAAGACAGGTGGATCATTTGAGGTCAGGAGTTCAAGACCAGCCTGGCCAACATGGTGAAACCCCGTCTCTACCAAAAATACAAAAATTAGCCAGGCATGGTGGTGCACGCCTGTAGTCCCAGCTACTCAGGAGGCTGAGGCAGGAGAATCACTTGAATCTGGGAGGCAGAGGTTGCAGTGAGCCGAGACTGGGCCACTGCACTACAGCCTGGGCAACAGAGCGAGACCCTGTCTTAAAAAATAAATAAAAATAAAATAAAATAAAATGCTATGGCACCAGATGGCCTAAGTTAGAATCTAGGATTCACCATGTACAACCAGTTTGGATAGGAACAAGTTTTAAACTTCTACATGCCTCAGTTTCCTCATCTGTAAAATGAGAATAATATTAGTCCCTAATTCCCAGGATGTTTATAAGTATTAAATGAGATAACAAAGGCAAGTACTCAGCCTAATGCACAGAATAAGCCCTCAGCAAATATTACTATTATTGATAATGAACTAAGTTTAAGAGTAGGCCTTCTTCATAATGGGTACAATGTTTCTTTTCAGAGTGATGAAAATATTCTAAAATTGATTGTGGTGATGGTTGCACAACTCTGTGAATAGACTATAAAACATTGAATGAGACATTACAAATGGGTGAATTTTATGGTATGTGACTTTTATCTCAATAAACTTATTTTTTAAACCCCCCAAAAAGAATAGATCTTTTATCTACAGATGAGTTGGAACAGAGAGTAGAACAGAAAAAGGGCTCTCCCCAAAAGCAAGTTATTAACACTAGTTGGTCAAAGCCCATAGAATTCATGAAGTCCACTTTTGTTTTCAGTGATAGGCAAGATCTCTGTAGTGTGGGGTCCACTTAGGAGGAGGAATGAGGGTCATCATACTAAGGATGGAGCTAACACTGAAAATGCTACTGAGGCCAAGCTCAGTGGCTCATGCTTGGAATCCCAACACTATGTGAGGTCGAGATGGGAGGATCACTTGAGGCAAGAGTTCAAGACCAGACTGGACAACATAGACAGACTCCATCTCTACCAAGAAATAAAGAAACAAAATGCTATTGAATAGGATCAGAAATGAAGGAGGAGAAAAATAGGTCACCTCTCAAGTGCAGACTGCTAAGTTGTCTCAGAGAGCACTTTGGCATGACCTAAAAGGAATTAAACAGGCAATGTTTGGCTGGGCATGGTGGCTCACGCCTGTAATCCCAGCACTTTGGGAGGCCAAGGTGGGCAGATCACCTGAGGTCAGGAGTTCGAGACCAGCCTGGCCAATATGGTGAAACCCTGCCTTTACTAAAAATACAACAAAAAAATTCGCCGGGCATGGTGGTGCACTCCTGTAATCCCAACTACTCATAAGGCTGAGGCAGGCGAATTTCTTGAATCCAGGAGGTGGAGGTTGCAGCGAGCCAAGGTCATACCATTGTAATCCAACGTGGGTGACAGCGAGTCTCCATCTCAGAAAAAAAAAAAAAAAAAAAAAAAACAGGCAATGTTGGAGGAACATCCTCCAAAGGGAAGCTCAACATGGAAAACAAGAAAAAGTAAATGGAAAACAACACGCCCTCCAGAAGAGGACAACCCCCCAGGGATCCCCAGAGAGCTCCAACTTGTTCTTGCAATTCTTTCTCTCATCCATGAGAGACCTAATTGCATTTTAGTAATCTCAGACAAAAATTCCATGGCAGAGAAGATTGTTCCCTGTTTACATCTTTGCCTCAGTGTTACTGGTGACAAAGCCAAGTTCTAGAAGCAACTTGACCAGGGAGTGAGTTTGGAATTGTTTCCCTCAGGAGGAACCTTTGCCAGGTACCTTATCATTCGTCACTCTGACCTGGGCTAAATAACTGGAAAGTGGGGAGAAATTTATACAGGGGAGGGGTGACTGAAGAAAAAATAAAGAAGCTGGTTATTGTACTTGATTCCTAGAGAATAAGTAATCCAGTATGAAATAAGCATTTCATTGCATTTCAACTTTTAAAAACTGGTCACCCTCTAAATTGTTAAGTAATTTCCTTCATATCACCACCCCTTTCCATTTATATTATTTCAAAAGTAGAGGGTTATGAGACTACTATTTTCCCAGACTATCACATAGCAGGCATTCAACAAATTTTCGTGATTAAATTAAAATGAGGGTATATTATGCTTTAGGTAAATTCCATGTTCCACCACCTTTTGATCATACTTATGCCTAGGAAGCCCCTCTCACTAGTCAAAAAGCTCTAAGGGCACAAAAACCATCAGAATAACCATGGAATACTACTCAGCCATAAAAGGAACAAAATATTGTCTTTTGCAGCAACTTGGACAGAGTTAGAGGCCATTATTCTAAGTGAAGTAACTCAGGACCGGAAAATCAAATATTGTATGTTCTCGCTTATAAGTGCGAACTAAGTTACGAGGATGCAAAGGCATAAGAATGATATAACAGGCTTTGGGGACTCTGGGGGAAGGTTGGGAGGAGGGTGAGGGATAAAAGACTACATACTGGGTGCAGTGTACACTGCTTGGGTGATGGGTGCATGAAAATTTCAGAAATCACCACTGAAAAACTTATCCATGTAACCAAAAACCACCTGTACCCCAAAAACTATTGAAATTACTTTTTTTAAGAAAAGTCAGTATAAATATATTTAAATAAGCCCCTCAAAATATATTGCGAGAAAGGACACTAATCTAGGACTCAGAAGAACTGGGTTGCAGTCCAGTTATGTGGCCTTGAACAGGTCCCTCTGGCCCTAGTCTTCCCCTCTGAAATAGGAAGGGTTTAAACTAGATCAGTAGTTTCAACCTCAAAGTAGTACTGCTCCTGGGGGACATTTGGCAAGATGCAGAGGTGATTTTGCTTGGCCCAATGGCTGGGGGAGCACTGCGGGTATTTAGACATCTAGCAATGCCCAGCACAGACAAACGATGAAGAACTATCCTGTCCAATGGCTAAAGCAGATTACCCACCCTCCCCTAGAAATAACTGGACAAAATAATTAAGATCTCGGCAACTTCTAAAATTCCTTGCCGCAGGCCAATATAACAAAGAATACCGTTAAACTGTGACTGTCCTATTAAGGTGAAGAGTGATGAAACAGTCAGTCACGTTTTGTTTGGTAAAAAGAGAATGAAATGAAAAAGGAAAAGAAAAAATTCCTCTACATTTCATATTCTGAAACTAGTGTGATTAACTAGTTATCTTCTGGAACCCAGCATGACAAGAATAAGATCTGAATGTGGCAATCAGTCATAAGTTAAAACATATCTCTCACACACACACACACACACACATACTTGCACACACACAGGAGGAACTTTATTAACTACAACCAGATGTTTCTTAACAACCATTTGCTTCAAAAAATCACAAACAGTGAATTCCATTAGACTCTGCCGTTCACATTTGAAATCTAAGTAAGTCTGAGTTAGGGGCAAGTAAAAACAAAGATTGGAAAAGTGTGCATAGAGCAGCAAGTTGTTTGCTCTGCTGGTTGCATGTGTTTGGAGCCAATAAAAGAACATGGATGGTTGTTTATCAGTTTCATCCCAAGAGTCAAGAGGGTGGAGTTGGAGAGGCTTTGCTTATTAATATAATTTACTATTTTTAATGCCTGCTCTGAAATGCTTCCCACCAATCTGCATTATTTACTCTGCCTTGTAGATTGGAAACAATGAACCCTTTCTTTCTGCTACTCATCAGCCCAAAGGTAAATCAGTTGGAATAAAAATTCTAATTCCAAGGACTTAACCACAAACTGTTGTGAACCAGCAATTAACTTACTGATACAATACCACAAGCCAGAGAAAGGAGAACATCAAAGCTTTCAGCCCCTAAGAGAAGAAGGGCCAACATTTAAATAGAATCTTTTGAGAAGATGGCTTTGGGAAAAAATAGCTTTTCTGATTTTTCTGGACACAATTTATGATAACTCCATCCAAACCCACTACTAATCAAAGCCAAATTTAACCCCTTCCTGAAACTAGACAAGAAACTACAATGAATAAACCTTTTCTTTTAAAGATTTTTTTTTTAAAGCAGTTATTTTCTATGGCATAAAAGGCAGACTTCTGTGGCCAGGCCCACCTTGGCAGCAGTCTCCAAGAATATAGCGTAGAGTTCCAGAAATATAAAAATCCTGAATCTGCACTAATATTTCTTGCCAGTGGCCTCACTGGGCCAGTATCCAAACTCTAGGGTCTAATGTTTCAAAATAAGGCCAAACCCAAAACTGAACAATCATCTTTACTGTTTAGCAGTGTCTTAATTCTAAGATGCATTTGCTACCAGCAAGTTGTCATATATACTGGGGAAACTAATATACATATTTGGCTCTGATGAATCCGTTATCTGCCCTGCCACCCACCAGTTGACTTCTCTTAGCCAATCTATCTGCAACTGTTATTAAACTTCGCAGACCTACACAGCCCTTGCTAAGGGTCAGCTGTGTGGGTCGGTTTATTTTGTAAATCAAAGAAGGAAGGAGAGGGGCGAGGAACAACACCTTGTTACCATCTAACATTTGGAAAGGGTGGGATATAAGAAAACCCTAGGTAAACTGTAGCGACTTGAATGTCACAGAGAAATGATTTTCTTCCTTCTATCACCCCTGTTCCCAAATATCAGAGGACAATAAACAAAGGGGAATGAAGCCAGACCACCAAAAGCTACTCTTGTTTTATTCATTTCAAATAGGCATCTCAAATTTATGTCCAAACAAAACTCAACTGTTTTCTCTTCTGCTTCCACTTCTCATTCTCTATTTTCTCTTTCAATGCACAGAGCCAGAAGTATCTTGAAAATACAAGCTATATGATACTTTTTCATCATCCTGTTGTTGTTTCTTTATTGGATTTATTCCTGTAAGAAAATACTGTATCTGTTTGTTTACTAGTGTATTTTATGTCTCTCTCTATGAAAATTTAAGCTCCATAAAAGGGACTTTGTCTCTTTCACCAACATATCTGCATAAGTAGGACAGTGCCTGGCATACAGATATTCAATAAATATTTGTGGAATGAATGATTATTTTACAAACTCTTAGTGCACACTTATCTGACAAATCTATGCTAGGTGCTATGGTTTGATGAAGACAAATAAGACATGTTCCTGCCCTGAAGGAACTCATAGGAGGAGCAGAAACATTAAATAATTACAATATAATATACTGAAAACAAAAATAAAAGTATAACTCAAAGGCACTGCAAGTAAGAAGAGGGGTCATCTGACTATGTTTGGGTGTGACGCAGAGAGCTTTATAGAAGAGAAGAAATTTGAGCTGGAGCTTGAAGAATGAGTATTTCCAGACGGAGAAAATGTGTGATGGGCGTGGCATGCAAAGGGAACAGCACAGGCAAAGAATGGAATCTTAAGCAAAGACTGGGTCAGAAGAATGTGGACTACAGTCAGGAAACAAAAAGCAGTTTCGTAGGTGGAGTGGAAGATATATATAGGAATAAATAATAGAAAAGGAAGCTTGAAGAGGTGGGCTGTGGTCAGAATATAAAGGGTTTCGTATGTCTAATTAAGAAGTTTATGGGCCGGGCGCGGTGGCTCAAGCCTGTAATCCCAGCACTTTGGGAGGCCGAGGCGGGTGGATCACGAGGTCAGGAGATCGAGACCATCCTGGCTAACATGGTGAAACCCCGTCTCTACTAAAAATACAAAAAACTAGCCGGGCGTGGTGGCGGGCGCCTGTAGTCCCAGCTACTCGGAGGCTGAGGCGGGAGAATGGCGTGAACCCGGGAGGTGGAGCTTGCAGTGAGCCGAGATCGGGCCACCGCACTCCAGCCTGGGCGACAGAGCGAGACTCCGTCTCAAAAAAAAAAAAAAAAAGAAGTTTAGGCCAGGCGCAGTGGCTCAAACCTGTAATCCCAGCACTTTGGGAGGCCAAGGTGGGCGGATCACTTGAGGTCAGGAGTTCGAGACCAGCCTGGCCAACATGGTGAAACCCTGTCTCTACTCAAAATACAAAAATTAGCCATGTGTGGTGGCATGCACCTGTAATCCCAGCTACTCTGGAGGCTGAAGCAGGAGAATGGCTTAAACCCGGGAGGTGGAGGTTGCAGTGAGCCGAGATCGCACCACTGCACTCTCGACTGGGCGATAGGGCAAGACTCTTTCTCAAAAAAAAAAAGAAGTTTGGTATTAATTCTTTTAGACTTAGACGGTAGGGAGTAAGCTGCATTTTCAAGCAACCAGGGAAAGGGATTAAGCCATTCAACAGCTATTTATTGAGTGTCTGATCAGATGTGTTTTTAGGAAGATAATCCAGGCAACAGAGACAAATTTTACTGTATAAAAATTGTGTTTAATGCTAAAGTATTCACAGATGAAATGATATGATGTCTGAGAATTTGCTTCAAAGTAATCCAGGCCCAAGGTGGAAGGTACTAGGTGAGGGGCATAGATATAACAGATTGGCATATGTTAATCATTGTTGAAGTTGGGTATGGAGACACAGGAGTTCTTTATACTATTCTCTCTATTTCTCTATATATTTGAATTTTCCATATCAAAAATAAAAACAAACTGAATTAAGTTTATAATGGAAAAATCTAAAATGTTTAGTAATAATA
Organism: Papio anubis; assembly: GCF_008728515.1. NCBI lineage: Eukaryota > Metazoa > Chordata > Mammalia > Primates > Cercopithecidae > Papio > Papio anubis. The sequence goes on along the minus strand of NC_044996.1, from coordinate 83,369,383 downwards.
CCTATTTAGTAGTAATAAGATCTTACTGAGAAATTATGGTAGATACAGACAATGGAATACTAGTCAACATTCCTAATTTTTTTTTTTTTTTTTTGGTAGAGACAGGGTCTCGCTTCATTGACCAGGCCAGTCTTGAACTCCTGGATTCAAGTGATCCTCCTACCTCAGCCTCCCAAAGTGCATGGATTACAGGCGTGAGCCACCACACCTGGCCAGAACATGTTTTAATGATAGTTAAAAATAGGCCAGGCACGGTGGCTCATGCCTGTAATTCCAACACTTTGTGAGGGCGAGGCAGGCAGATCATTTGAGATCAAGAGTTAGAGACCATCCTGACCAACATGGTAAAACTCCATCTCTACTAAAACACAAAAATCAGCTGGACATGGTGGAGGGTGCCTGTAATCTCAGCTACTCAGGAGGCTAAGGCAGGAGAATTGCTTAAACCCAGGAGGCAGAGCTTGCAGTGAGCCAAGATTGCGCCACTGCACTCCAGCCTGGGCAACAGAGCAAGACTCCCTCTCAAAAATAAATAAATAAAAATAAATGTGTAATGACATGGAAAGATGTTAATATGTGTGATTTAGTAAAAAAAAAAAAAAAAAAAAAAAAAAAAAGCCATAAAAATCAGCATGTACAGGATGTTCCAATTTTTTAGCAGGCTGTAGAGTGTTGTGGTTAAGAGTGTTGAATCTGGAGCCTGAGAGATCTGAGTTTCTGCCACTTACTTACTATGTGACTTTGGGCGAGGGGGATAATAATAGCATTTACCAGTCATGAGCTTTTCGTAAGGATTAAATTGAGATAATGTATGTGTATTAGTCCGTTATCACACTGTTATAAGGACATACTTGAGACTGGGTAATTTACAAAGGAAAGCGGTTTAATTGACTCACAGTTCCACAGGGCTGGGAAGGCCTCAGGAAACTTACAATCACAGTGGAAGGGGAAGCAAACACGTCCTTCTTTACAAGGCAGCAGCAAGGAGAAGTGTAGAGGAAAAGGGGGGAAAGCCCCTTATAAAACCAGCAGATCTCATGAGAACTCACTATCACAAGAATAGCAGCATGGCAGTAACTGCCCCCATGATTCAGTTACCTCCCACTGGGTCCCTCCAATGACACATGGGGATTATGGGAACTACAATTCAAGATGATATTTGGGTGGAGACACAGCCAAACTATATCAGTATGTAAAGCACTTAAAAGATTATTATTAATATTATTATCAGCTATATATGGCAAGAGCTACTTAAAAAGGAAAACACTGGGGCCAGGTGCAGTGGCTTATGCCTGTAATTCTAACACTATGGGAGGCAAAGGTGGGTAGATTGCTTGAGCTCAGGCGTTTGAGACCAGCCTAAGAAACAAGGCAAAATCCCATCTCTACAAAAAATACAAAAACTAATGGGGCTGTGGTGGTGTGTGCCTGTAGTCCCACCTACTCAGGAGGCTGAGGTGGGAGGATCACTTGAGCCCAGGAAGTCGAGGCAGTGAGCAGAAATTGTGCCACTGTACTCCAGCCCAGGCGACAGAGTGAGACTGTCTCAAAAAGAAAAATTAGATAAATTATAGTGTATTCACTGATTTACTAAATGAATAATTATTAAGGGCCCACTGCAGACAAGACATTGGAAATATAATGGTGATCAAGACATAAATGGTCCCTGTCCTTGTACAACTTGCAGTCTAGATGAGTTAACAGCAATAACATTAAAGAGCTATTACAGTATTCACAAAACATGTTTTAGCATATGTAGGAATGCTTATGATTTAAAGACATAGTATTAATTGCTTAATGCTACTGAAACAATTTACCACAAATTTAGTAGTTTAAAATGACACAAATGTATTATCTTACAATTCTGGATGACAAAAGTTCAAAGGTGTTGGTAGGGCTGCATTCTTTCTGAAAGCTCTAGGGAAGAATTCAGTCCTGGACTTTTCTAGCTACCAGAGGCTACACATATTCCCTGTATCCTAGACAGCTACTTTTACCATCACATCATCTTCTCTCTATCTGACCCTTCTTCCTCCCACCCCAGATTATAAGGGCCCACCCCAGATAAATCCAAGATAATCTCTTCATCTCATGATCCTTGATCACATCTGCAAATTTCCTTTTGGCACTTAGGGTAACATGTTCATAGATTCTAAGGATTAGGACTTGGATATTTTGGGGAAGCTATTATTCTGTCACAGACATAATTATGAATAGAAAAAAACAATATAAGGAAATACATAAAAATATTAATAGTGGCTGAGTCTGAGCAATTGCACTATGATTAATATTTTTGTGTCTTTCTCTTTTTTTTGCAATTTCTAAAATATCCACAATGAGCATATATCACTTTGTGACAGAATACAGAGATACAAACTCAAAAAGTACAAAGGGGCATTGAGTAAAGCATACGTTTTTGTCTTATCCTTGTCCGTCAGCCCCCAGTTTCCTATCTCCAGAGGCAACTATCCTCAGCAGTTTTTTTCTTCCAGAGATAGGGTATGCAAGAACATATCTGTGGTAGGCTGAACAATGATCCCTCAAAGATATCCACACACTAATCCCCAGAACCTGTGAATGTGTTACTTTACATGCGAAAAGGGACTCTGCAAATGTGGTTGAACTACAGATCTTGAGATGTTGAGATTATCTTAGATTACCCAAGTGAGCCCAATGTAATTGCAAAGGTACTTCAGAGGGAGGCAGGAGGATCAATGGGGTAGAAGTCAGTAATGTAATGATGGAAGCAGAGATTAGAGCAATGTGCTTTAAAGATGGAGGATGGCCCACAAGCCAAGAATCGCAGACAGCCACTTGAAGCTAAAAATGGCAAGGAAACAGGTTCTCCCCTCAGAGCTTCCACGAGGAACCAGCCCTGCCTACACCTTGACTTTAGTAGTGAAACTCATTTTGTACTTCTGACCTCCAGAACTATCAGATAATATGTGCATGTTTTACGCCACAAAACTGTGCTAGTTTGTCACATTAGCAATAGGAAAACAACAAAAGATATACATATTATCAAAATAGACAGTTGATCCTTGAACAACACAGGTTTGGACTTCACAGATCCACTTATATGAAGATTTTCTTCCTCTTCTGCCACCCCTAAGATAGCAAGACCAATCCCTCTTTTCTCCTCTTCCTCAGCCTAACTCAACATGAAGGTGAAGATGAAGACCTTTATGATGATCCACTTCCACTTAATGAATAGTAAATATATTTTCTCTTCCTCATGATTCTTAACATTTTCTTTCCTCTAGCTTACTATATTGTAAGTATACAGTATATAATACATATACAAAATATGTGTTAATCTACAGACCAGATAAGCCTTCTTGTCAATGGTAAGTTATTAATAGTTAAATTTGGGGGGAGTCAAAAGTTATAAGGAGATTTTTTAATGCATGGTGGGAGGATGGCTTGAGTGTAGGAATTCAAGGCAGCAGTCAGCTATGATTGCACCACTGTGATACACACAGGAGACAGGCAAATCCTGGGTAGAAGAGAGTGGTTCCCCAGCAAAGGCCCCACCCTCAAGCCTGGAGACCCACAGCCCTAAATGGGGACAGTCATTCCTGTTTTCATGCCCAAAACATTGCCTTTTGGCCCACAACACCCCCTATCCTGTACCCATATAAACCCCGATCTCCAGGCTCCAGAAGCAGACAAGGAGACAAGCAGATGAACAGCAGAACAATGCAGCAGCGAAAGAGAGAACAGGAGGAATGTCTGAATGCCAAGAGGAGTTTGGCTGGGGGTAGTCAGAGAAGAGTTTGGCTGCTGGACAGCCAAACTCCAGGGGAAAATCATCTTCCCACTCCATCCCCACTTCCAGCTCCCCATCCAGCCTGCTGAGAGCCACCTCCACCACGTAATAAAACCCTGCATTCATCCTTCAAGTTCGTGTGTGACTCAATTCTTCTGGGACACTGGTCAAGAGTTCAGGATACAGAAAGCTGTCACATGGGCCCTCTGCCCTTGCAGAAAGGCAGAGGGTCCACTGAGCTGATTAACACTCAAGCTGTCCACGGATGGCAGGGCTAAAAGGGCACACTGTAACACATGCCCACTTGGGCTCCTGCACCTGTTCACCTGCGTGCTCCCCTTCCCGTAATGGGTTTAAGCAGCGGCAGCGACTGAACAGATCACCTCTGTTGTATGTCCTGCAAGTGGAGTCAGGGAATTCTCCCGTTTCAACTGCACTCCAGTCTGGGCAACACTGTCTCTTAAACAAACAAACAAAACAAAACAAAACAGTGATTTGTTTATTTGTTTGTTTTTAGACAAAGTATAACTCTTTCATTTAGGCTGGAGTGCAGAGGCTCGATCACAGCTCAGTGCACCCTGAAACTCCCAGGCTCAGGCAATCCTCCTGCCTCAGGCTCCCAGGTAGCTGGGACCACAGGCACACACCACCACACCCAGCTAACATTTTAAATTTTGATTGAAATTGCCAAACTCCCTTGGAAGAGATTCTGTCAATTTCTACTGCAGCAATGCACGAGGGCTGCTTATTTGACATTTGCCTTTATTCATGATACTTTCTCCATATACAAATTGGAGTTTCATGCATCAAATATATCATCCTTTTCCTTTCTGTTTTTTTCAATTATACTTTAAATATTCCTTTTTTATTCCTATTTTTCAAGTTTACTTCTTAATTTTGTATCACATAAGTAAGCCTTCTGCCCTCTAAAATTAATTTTTACATACTCCCTTTTTTCCCAGAAGTTTTATGGCCCCATTTTTCACATGTAAATCTTTGATCTATCTGAAGTGTACTTGGGTGTCAAGCATGAGGAATGGATACTCTCTTTTTTCCCAAATGGCTATCAAGGTGATCCAACAGACTTTGTTAAATAATACATCATATCCCCACTGCTCTGAAATGCCACCTTTATCAGATATGAAATTTCTGAGTTCAATATATTTCTAGACTTTCTGGTCTGTTCCGGTGTTTTTAGAATCATGCATCAGTACCACACTGCTTTAACTATTGTAGCTTAATAACATGCTATATTTTAATATCTGATCAGATTAATTTCCCCTAATTACTCTCCATTTACTAATTTTTCTGGGTTTTCATGCTTGCCTGCTTTTACATACAACTTTTAGAATCAGTTTGTCTAGTTAACAAAAAATTATATCTTTATTTGCACTGAGTTTACTTAGGCAAACATTTACTTTTATATTTACATTTACTTAGGCAAATTAATATTTTTATGTTGTTATCTTTCTATTCAAGAATACCTGAGTCTTTTATCTTACTATGTAATATTTTTTCTTCATGTAGAATTCACATGTTAAGTTTTTATTTATTTAATATTTTCTTGAGAGTGAGTCTCATTCTGTTGCCCAGGCTAGAATGCAGTGACACATTCTCGGTTCACTGCAACCTCTGCCTCCCGGGTTCAAGTGATTCACGTGCCTCAGCCTCCCGAGTAGCTGGGACTACAGGTGCATGCTACCATGCCCAGTTAATTTTTGTATTTTTAGTAGAGATGAGGTTTCACCATGTTGACCAAGCTTGTCTCAACTCCCGACCTCAAGTGATCCACGCAACTTGGCCTCCCAAAGTGCTGGGATTACAGGTGTGAGCCACCGCACTTGGCCTATTTATTTATTTATTTATTTATTTATTTATTGAGACAGAGTCTCACTCTGTTGCCCAGGCTGGGGTACAGTGGCATGATCTCAGCTCACTGCAACCTCCGTCTCCCAGACTCAAGCAATTCTCACGCCTCAGCCTCCTGAGTAACTGGGATTACAGGCACGCACCCCCACGCCCAGCTAATTTTTTATATTTTTGGTAGAGATGGGGTTTCACCATGTTGGCCAGGCTCATCTCAAACTCCAGATCTCAAGCAATCCACCCACCTCGGCCTCCCAAAGTGCTGGGATTACAGGCATGAGCCACCGTGCCCGGCCTTGTTTTTTTTTTTGGTTGGTTGTTTTGTTTTTTGTTTTTTGTTTGAGAAAGGGTCTTGTTCTGTCACTTGGGCTGGAGTACAGTGGTGCGATCTTAACTTACTGCAATCTCCAACTCCTGAGCTCAAGCAATCCTCCTGACCCCCGCCATCCGACTAGCTGAGATTACAGGCAAACAACACCATGCCCAGCTAATTTTCTAATTTTTTTTTTTTTTTTTTTTTTTGAGACAGAGTTTCGCTCTTATCACCCAGGCTGGAGTACAATGACATGATCTCCGCTCACTGCAACCTCCGCCTCTCAGGTTCAAGTGATTCTCCTGCCTCAGCCTCCCAAGTAGCTGGGATTACAGGCATGCACCACCATGCCAGCTAATTTTATATTTTTAGTAGAGATGGGGTTTCTCCATGTTGGTCAGGCTGGTCTTGAACTCCCAACCTCAGGTGATCTGCCCACCTCGGCCTCCCAAAGTGCTGGGATTACAGGTGTAAGCCCCCACACCAAGTTGCTAATTTTTTCTTTTTTTTTCTTTTTTTTTTTTTTTTTTGGTAGAAATGAGGTCTTACTATGTTGTCCAGGATGGTCACAAATTCCTGGGCTCAAGCAATGCTCTTACCTCAGCCACCCAAAGTGCTAGGATTATAGGCATGAGCCCCACACCCAGCCATTAAGTTTAAGCATTTTCTCCTTTCTGTTGTTATTAAAATGGAATCTTTCCTTCCATTACATATTCTGATTGTTACTTGTTTATATGAAGGCAATTGATTTCAGAATGCCTAAGGAATCTAAGTTCCTTCTTTGAAGGTATATCTGGGATTCAGACCAATAGATTACCGGCAGTGGAGGCTGGCTGGTGGGACCTTCAAACATTCCTTCCTGAAACAGAACAAAGCAGGACTTCCTTGTATAGCCAGTAAGGATCAAGGCTGTGGACCAGGAATGGCGACTCATGGCTGTAATCCCAACACATTGAGAGGCTGAGGTGGGAGGACCACTTGAGCCCAGGAGTTTAAGACGAACCTGGGAAACACAGTAAGGCTGTCTCTACAAAAAAGCAAAAAATAGCCTGGCATGGTGGCACACGCCTGTGGTCCCAGCTACTTGGAAGACTGATGTGGGAGGGTCGCTTGAGCCCAGGAGTTGGAGGCTGCAGCGAGCTATGATTATACTATGATTGTACTGCTGCTCTCAAAAAAATAAAATAAAATAAAATAATAAAAAATAAAAATAAATTTTAAAAAACAAGGTAGTGGAGGCTAGGTGAATCTACAATCTACATGCCTCTCCCTGTGTTTAGGGCAAGAGAACTTGTATGAGGGACAATCAAGGAGTCCTTGACTGTGAATACTAATGAGTTGGCCAGGCGCTGTGGCTCACGCCTGTAATCCCAGCACTTTGGGAGGCTGAGGCAGGTGGAGCACCTGAGGTCAGGAGTTTGAAACCAGCCTGGCCAACATGGTGAAACCCCGTATCTCCTAAAAATACAAAAATTAGCCGGGCATGTTGGTACGTGCCTGTAATCCCAGCTACCGGGAGGCTGAGGCAGGAGAATCGCTGGAGCCCTGGAGGTGGAGGCTCCAGTGAGTCAAGATCACGCCACTGCACTCCAGCCTGGGCGACAGAGCGAGACTCCGTCTCAAAAAATAAAAATAAAAATGAATGAGTATCCTGCTCTCATAGGATGAGCCCTTGATAAGTAGTAAGTGGCTGGAAATTTACATTACTCCTCTCCCATCCCAGGGGAGCTTCCCCCCAGGGCCATAGGACTCTCTCAGGACTGAGGAGCAAACAGAAACTGCAAATACCTGGGTCTTGAGGTTAATCTTCTCTGGATGGCTAGTGAAAACTACCTCCTGGTTGCAAGCTGCTCTTGCCTTGGAGCAACACCAGGACTGCTCAGCAAGAGCTGTGCTGGAACACCTTCCACCCTCCAGCACAGTTCACCCAGATTTCTTTAATCTTCTCACAGCCTGTAATGGAAGTTCTATTCAAATAAAATCATAGCAGCTGTTAACGACTTTTTCCTTTGGTTATTTTTTCCATTTTTCTTTCTAACTTCTAATTGGCTAGAAACCAGGGACCACAGTGGCTTGCTAAAGGATTCCCAGAGTTACAAAACAGGCCTCCTCAGTGCCCCAGGCTTCTTATCAGAGAACATCATTACCTTTTTCAATTGCAACTCTGCAAGTTTCCCAGGTAGCTGAATCCATTTCCACACTGCAGCCTTATCACATCCTGAATCCTCAGTCTGTTTCTGTTGGCCTTTTATATTCTTTTTTTTTTTTTTTTTTTTTTTTGGTCTATTAGGTTGACTCTTTTTTCTTTTATTTATTATTTATATATTTATTTATTTATTGAAACAGAGTCTCACTCTGTTGCCCCAGTTGGAGTGCAGTAGCACAATCTCGGCTCACTGTAACCTCCACCTCCCGGGTTCAAGTGATTCTCCTGCCTCAGCCTCCGAAGTAGCTGGGATTACAGGCACCCACCACCACGCCCAGCTAACTTTTGTGTTCTTAGTAGAGACAGGGTTTCACCACCTTGGCCAGGCTGGTCTCGAATCCCTGACCTCAAGTGATCCACCCACCTCGGCCTCCCAAAGTGCTGGGATTATAGGCATAAGCCACCATGCCTGGCCACAGGTTAACCCCTTAATTCCCTGGGCTTTTTTCCCTCATTGCCACAGTCTTCCTTTTATCACTGGCAGGTGTAACCCTGTTCTTCCTTACTTTTCTTTTTCTCAGATTAGGCTCCTCCCATCCTCCCTTAATAAAAAGATGATTTAATGATCTTGCTTGGGGTGTGGGGACTGCCAGGAGAGACTGAGAGCCAGCCCTGGGGCCAGCTGTTTCCTGATCAGAGCGTCTGTAGAAAAACTGCCAGAGTGGGGGCACAAAGTGCTGCAAAGAAACAGAAGCTGTCTTTGATCTTATATTGTCCCTTGCCTTTTATTTTTCTCCACCTCCATTTATTAGCTCATTATTTGCTAGTATTTTGGGGAGGCACTTTTATACTTGCTCGTGACTACATGTGCACTTTTCTCAACTTATGCCCTATTCAATGGTAGAAAGGCCCACCTAAACGATCCCCTTATTCCACAGTGCTCCAATGCTTGCATGTTTTGGTTTTTCATCTGCCGCTCCATTAATTGTTTTCAGCTGCAACTATACTAGCCCGGTGGAATAGTTTCCAAAGATTTCAAGCCAACATATTTTTCACTTGAAATTTTCAAACCCACGAAATGTTCTCCAACCCCTTCTATGTATTCCACTGCTGTGGTGATGATGCATTTAATGGTGGAAAAGAAACCACATAGAAACACAAGGCTATCAGGTTTATAAATAAGTCACTTGCTCTGGTCTGCCTGTCTTGAATTAGGATCACATTTACACAATATCAGACAGCTAAGGCCCTAACATAAAGGCAATGTGCTACCTTAGACTGGGAATCAGGGAGGGTCCTAAATATATATAAAATTTGGCCAGGCCCAGTGACTCACGCCTGTAATCCCAGCACTTTGGGAGGCCGTGGCGGGCGGATCACCTGAGGTCAGGAGTTCGAGACCAGCCTGGCTAATATGATGAAACCCTGTCTCTACTAAGAATACAAAAATTAGCCAGGCGTAGTGGTGGGCGCCTGTAATCCCAGCTACTCAGGAGGCTGAGGCTCGAGAATCGCTTGAATCCAGGAGGCAGAGGTTGTAGTGAGCCGAGATTGTGCCACTGCACTCCAGCATAGGTGACAGTGCAAGACTCTGCCTCAAAAAAAACAAAAAGTGTGTGTGTGTGTGTGTGTGTGTGTGTGTATGTATCATATAGTAATAATATGCCAAACCTTCTCCACAAGACTGGTCCTCTCCAGGATTAACCATTTCAAAGAATGGCCCCACCATCTATTTACAAACCAGTGAGCCATCTTTGATATCTCCATCTCCCCAACCTTCCATATCCAATTCATCACCAAGTCCCATTTATGTAAACTCCTAAATATCCCATTAATACAATTCTCTCCATCTCCACCCTCATCCAAGCCATCATCCTCCACCTATACCACTGCAACTACCACCTAACCAGTCTCCTTTCACATTCTTGCCTGTCTTGAATTCATTCTCCACTGTGCAGCCAGAGTAAGCTCAAAATGTAAAGCACATCACTTGAATCTTCCTATTTAAAACAATCTGAGGAGCCGGGCACAGTGGCTCATGCCTGTAATCCCAGCACTTTGGGAGGCCGAGGTGGACGGATCATTTGAGGTCAGGAGTTCAAGACCAGCCTGGCCAAAATGGTGAAACCCCGTCTCTACTAAAATCACAAAATGAATGAATGAATGAATGAAAATTAGCAGGAGGTGGCGGCGCATGCCTGTAATCGCAGCTACTTAGGAGGCTGAGACAGGAGAAACGCTTGAACCCAGGAGGTGGAGGTTGCAGTGAGCCGAGATCGCGCCACTGCACCCAGCCTGGGTGACAGAGCAAGACTCTGTCTCTAAATAAACAAACAAACAAACAAACAAATCCTCTGAGGGGTTCACACTGTATCTCCCTAGCATGACCTATGGGCCCTGAGTGATTGGGTAGCTACTCCATACCTTCCAACTACATTGGTCTTGTTTTAGTTTCTTTTTCTTTTTCTTTTTTGAGACAGTTTCGCTCTCGTTGCCCACGCTGGAGCGCAATGGCAGGATCTCGGCTCAATGCAACCTCTGCCTCCCGGGTCCAAGCGATTCTCCCACCTCAGCCTTCCGAGTAGCTGGGATTACAGGCTCTGATTGGTTGCTTTCTGTAACCAATCAGATATTTGCAGAGGAGTGTGACCTTTGTAACTTCACTTCAGCCTCTGGTTTGACGGCTTTCTGCAATCAATCATAGTGGGTTACCACTTCATTTACATGAGGTGAGCATGAAATGGCCAATGGGAAACTTCTAGGGGGTATTTGAATCCAAGAAGATTCTGTATCTGGTCTGGGCACTTGAGCCACTGCTTGGGTCTGCTCCCACGCTGTAGAGTGTATTTTCGTTTTCCATAAATCCCTGTTTCATTCTTTTGTTGCTTCATTCTTTCTTTGCTTTGTGGGCGTTTTGTCTAATTCTTTGTCCAAAACGCCAAGAACCTGGACAACTTGCAATCACAACCCTCTACCAGTGACATTATGAGCCACGTACTGTGCTAATCAGCATGAGATATTGTATTAGTCTGTTCTCGTACTGCTATAAAGAAATGTCTGAGACTGAGTAATGTATAAAGAAAAGAGGTTTAATTGGTTCACAGTTCTGCAGGCTGTACAGGAAGCATGGCGGCTTCTGCTTCTAGGGAGGCCTCAGGAAACTTAAAATCATGGGGGAAAGTGAAGGGGAAGCAGGCACGTCTTTTTCTTTCTTTCTTTCTTTCTTTCTTTCTTTCTTTCTTTCTTTCTTTTCTTTTCTTTTCTTTTCTTCTTTCTTTTCTTTCTTTCTTCTTTTTTCTTTTCTTTTTTTTTGAGATGGAGTCTCGCTCTGTTGCCCAGGCTGGAGTGCTGTGGCGTGATCTCCGCTCACTGCAACCTCCGACTCCTGGGCTCAAGCAATTCTCCTGCCTCAGCCTCCCGAGTAGGTGGGATTACAGGCATGCACCATCACGTAGCTGATTTTTCTATTTTTAGTAGAGACGGAGTTTCGCCATGTTGGCCAGGCTGGTCTCGAACGCCCAACCTCAGGTGATCCACCTGCCTCCGCCTCCCAAAGTGCTGGTATTACAAGTGTGAGCCACTGCACCTAGCCAGGCATGTCTTTTGTTGTTGTTGTTATTTTTTCTTTCAGGCACATCTTACATGGTCAGAGCAGGAACAAGAAGAGGTGGGGAAGTGCCACACACTTTTAAAAAATCAACTCTCACAAGAGCTCACTATCACAACAACAGCACCAAGGGGGATGGTGTTAAACCACAAGAAATTGCCACCATGATCCTTTCACTTCTCACCACCTTCAACATTGGGGATTAAAATTCAACATGGGACTTGGGTGAGGACACAAATCCAAACCATATCAGATACACAGTGATAAATCAGAACCGATCCCTCACCGAAGAAGGAAGGGAGATATTCACAATACAGCTAACTTAGTAGTAAGACAGACGGCTACAAGTACAGTGTAAACAACATGTAAGTGAACATCAGGTAACAAAGGGTTAATTCTAACTGAGAAGACACCCTCAAAGGTGGTGGCATTTGGCCCACCCTAGAAAGATTCTAGATAGACTACCAGGATTACAAAGAAAGCTAAATAAAACTCTACTCAGTTCCGCAAATAATTTCTAAAAGTCTGATACATATAAGGCTGTAAGTTTCAAATTGTACAGTAACACAATTGTACAGTGATACAAGACTACTAAGAGACAACTTTTATCTTCCAAGAGCATCCAATGTAGTAGTGAAGATGAGTGCATAATACCAACCATTATACAAACATCAGGAGATGTAGATTGTCCCAAAAGAGTTCAAATGAGGAAGAAATCGTATTCAGCTGGGGAGATCTAGGAAGAATGCAAGGAAAAGGTAAGATTTGAGATGGGCCTTGCATGATGGGCAGACTTCAATAAACAGGGATGTATGGGGGTAAGAGCATTCCAGGAAAAAGGAATGGCCTGAGCAAAAGAGACTGAGGAGAAACAGAGCTGAGTACAGGTTTGGAAAACAGTGCAGAGTCCAATTTAGCTTGATAGTCAAAGATATAAAGGGAGGTAAGAGGAGATGATGCTGGAAAAGACCCTCGGTCCCATAATCTGGAAAATCTTGAAAGTCAGGCTGAACACTCTTTTCTTGAGGAAGCTGGCAGTGTGGGAAGCCACTGAAGGTTTCTGAACAGGAAGTGGCATGATGAGTGCTATAGTTTGGAACAGTTCATCTGGAATCAGTACGGGATTAACCGAAGGAGAAAGGGATAGAAGTTGGCAGCTAGTGTTTTCTCAGGCAAAAAGTGACAAGTGTTTGAAATGCAGCAGTAAGAAGGGGCAAGAGAAAGGTGGAGATGAATGCAAAAGACACTGCTGGAGGTAAATCTACCAGTCTTAGGCATTTATTGAATGTAAGGGTCATGAGAGAGGAAAGAAGGAGAGAAAGAGAGAGAGAGAGAGAGAAAGGGAGAGGGAGGGAGGGGGGGGAGAGAGAGAGAGAGAGAGAGAGAGAGAGAGAGAGAGAGAGAGAAATGAAAAGGAAAGAAAGAAAGAGAAAAAAGAAAAGAAAAAGAAAAGAACCTGTCTTTGAGGTTTCCATTCTGGCCAACTGGTAGACTACAAATACCATGAACCAAAATAAGGAAGTCAGTAGGATGTGGGGAAAATGCTTAGCTGGATTTTGACTCAAAGCAAAGACAAAGTAAATAATGCCTAATGTCAGTATGAATTGAATCATTAAACCCGAAGTATAAAGAAATCTTATTGCATATCTTATGTTGATGGGCCTCATGATCTGTTCTCTTCAAACCGCCCAGTTGGAGTTATAGGTAGTGCTATATCAAGAACCAGAGACCAAAGAAATAGGCCCTGATAAAATCTTCAGAAGACTGCTTATCAGGTCAGGTTTGCAAATGACTCGAGGCATTGTCATAATGAAAAGGGCCAAGACAGGTTCCACATTTGGCCAGTAGTTTTTAAACTTTGGGAGTCAACTAAACTCTAGGGAGATACCATCTTTCTCTCTGAGAAAAACAAACATAGGCACATACTCACATGTTAAAAGATAAAACTGAGGGAGAGGCTTTCATAGAGAGGTGTAATTGTACAGGAGTATCTGAAGTAAAGACTGAACATTTTGATAGCCTGCTTAGAAAGAATGACAGTGCCCTAAAAGATCAGAATTTGAACAAGCCAACACTGCACAAATCACAAATGGGTGAGGTGGGAAGATGATGAAGAAAGTAAAGCCAAAGATGGAGAATTAAGATACAGTCCTAGCTGCCAAATGTCCCTGTGTTTAAATAGGAAAAGCAGCACAGCTGCCAAATGTTTCAAGTCTACAGACTCCAGCAAGACACTTGATTCAGGAATCTACAGTTTCGGGAGTTTGTCTTGGAAGCTTTCATACCAATAGCCTTCAAGCCCAGATACAGAACTAGTATCAAATGCCTTTAAGTGGAATAGAATATTGAGATGATCTCTAGGAAGGAAAAAAGGCAGCAAATAAGTTTAAACTCAGAGAGGAGACAAAACTCCTGGCAGGAAGCATTCCTAGAGAGAAGGGTAGTATTTATTATAACTGAAAGATAAAAATCATATGCCTTCGTTTTTGGAATTGCTACTCTTCCCTACAGATCAGCAATTTTCTGAGCATGTGCAAGCGTGCTTTCTTTTTGAAGGTGTTGATGTTGAAATGATAGCTGCTTTCAATTTGCAGAAATCTAAGCAGGGGGTCAGTGTTCAGCAACTAAATCAAAGAGCAATTGTGCCTTTCGACTTTAAAAAATAAACGTCCCTATCACAGACCTAATGCTGTAGAGACTCACAGGGCCGTGCCAATTGGCTGCTTCCTCAATGTGCCTTGTGTGCGATCCTGGGCTCAAGAGAACAAGGCAAAAGGGCAATGGTGACTCTAAACAGAGGCAGCATTCTGAACTCAGGTACTGCACGAGATGCACTGCTTGATGGGGAGGGCATTTCTTGAGCAAAGGAAACAGTTGTACCATCTAGACTCAGAAAAATGCTAAAAGTGAAGTGCCACAATCATTTCTGAGGCGCTCCAGAGGGGTAGCACAAGCAGAAGCGTAAGATAAGAGGAAATGAGATGCTGAATGCAGAGTCAGGAGACCTGGGTTGAAGTCTCAGTTTTATGTTACCACTGCGTAACTTTGTATATATGTAAGTCATTCAGCTTTTTTATCTGCACAATAGACTTAATGATAACAACTCTACCTATTTCAAAGAATTGGTATGGGATGCCAAAATGGTGCAGCCATTATAGAAAATAGTATGGTGGCTCCTAAAAACTTTTTTTTTTTTTTTTTTTGAGACAGAGTCTCACTCTGTCGTCAGGCTGGAGTGCTGTGGCATGATCTCGGGTCACTGCAACCTACGCCTCCCTGGTTCAAGCGATTCTCCTGCCTCAGCCTCCCGAGTAGCTGGGATTACATGTATGCGCCACCATGCCCAGCTAATTTTTGTATTTTTAGTAGAGATGGGGTTTCACCATGTTGGCCAGCATGGTCTTGATCTCTTGACCTCATGATCCACCCGCCTCGGCCTCCCAAAGTGCTGAGATTACAGGTGTAAGCAACAGCGCCCGGCCCAAACTTTTAAATAGAACTATCATATAATCCAGCAATCCCACTTCTGGATACATACCCAAAGGAATTCAAAGCAGGATCTCAAAGGTGTATTTGCACACTTAGGTACATTGCAGGATTATTCACAATAGCCAAGAGCTGGAAACAACCCAAATGTTCATTGATGGGTGAAAGGATAAACAAAATGTGGTATATATATACAAAGGAATAATTATGCAGTCTTAAAAAGGAATGAAATTCTGACACATTCAGGTAGGAGAATAGAAACTTAAAAAAGAATAAACCAAAAAAAAGAAAGAAAAGAAGTTCTACACATGCTACATGAAAGAACCGTGAGAATGTCAAGCAAAATAAGCCAGTCACAAAAGACAAATACTGTATGATTCCACCAATATGAAGTAACAAAAGTTGTCAAAATCACAGAAAAAGGAAGTAGAAAGGTAGTTGCCAAGGCTGGGGGGTGGTGGGGAATTAGCAATTAGCATTTAGTGGGTATAGAGTTTCAGTGTTGCAAGATGAAAACACACTAGTGATCTGTTGCACAACAATGTAAATCTACTTAACACTACTGAACTGTGCATTTAAAAACGGTTCAGATGGTAAATTTAATGTTATGTGTTTTTTCACCACAATTTTTTTAAAAAGATTTGGTATGTGATGCAAACCTTATCATAAAAGTGATGCACATTTGAAATAATAATGTCCTACATCAGGTACAGCATTTGCTCTTCCATCTGTTCCCCTAGTCCGCTCATTACAGTCTGTTTGTTTGTTTGTTTGTTTGAGACAGGGTCTCACTCTGTTGCCCAGGCTGGAATGAAGTGGTGTGATTATAGCTCACTATAGCTTCAAACACCTGGGCTCAAGTGATCCTCCTGCCTCAGCCTCCTATACAAGCACATGACACCACCTGGTTAATTTAAAAAAATTTTTTTAGAGCCGAGGTCTCACTATGTTGCCCAGGCTGCTCTCGAACTTCTGGGCTCAAGTGATCCTCCTGCCTTGGCCTCCCAATGTGTTGTGATTATAGACATGAGCTACCATGCCTGGCCCATTATAATCTTTGGGGTGATTGTCTGTCTTCCCTAGCTTGGCACAGCCACCCTCCTGCATTACAGCTCAGATCAGACCTGTGTCCTAGATGTCAGCAGAAAAGCTTGGAGGGGCCCAAATTCCCACTCTGTTGGAAGCAGAAACTGCTGTGGAATAAGTGATCTCTATCAGTCTAAGTGGTAGATGAGTTTTCACAAAAAACTGCAAGCAACCTGAGATGACTGAAAAGGAGAGGGTCCACATTCCCATTTTTTAACCTCTAATTTATTTTATGCACATCTTTCATCGAAGAAATGTTTTCTAAACTTTTGGGACATATGGGCTAAGAGAAGCAACAATATATTATATGAAGGGCAATGAGGCTGGGCGTAGTGGCTCACACCTATAATCCCAGCACTTAGGGAGGCTAGGGCAGGTGGATCACTTCAGGCCCCTCAAGACCAGCCTGGCCAACATGGTGAAAACCCCGTCTCTACTAAAATACAAAAAAATAACCAGGCGTGGTGGCACATGCCTGTAATCTAGTAAGCTACTCAGGAGGCTGACGCACAAGAATCACTTGAACTCAGGAGGCAGAAGCTGCAGTAAGCTGAGATCACGCCACTGCACTCCAGCCCGGGTGACAGAGCAAGAATCTGTCTTAAAAAAAAAAAAAAAAAAAAAAAAGAAGGCAATACTCCAGTGATAACTAAATGCAACTCATAATCCTGGACTTGTTTCCTGGGTCAGAAAATAAAACAGATATTATTGGGACAAAAAGGATATTATTGGGACAATTAGTTAAATTTTAATATAGACTTTAGATTAGATAATAGTATTATATCAGTGTTAAATTTCCTGACTTTAAGGCCAGGCACCGTGGCTCACGCCTGTAATCCCAGCACTCTGGAAGGCCGAGGCGGGCGGATCACCTGAGGTCAGGAGTTCGAGACCAGCCTGGCCAACATGGTGGACCCCCATTTCTACTAAAAATACAAAAATTAGCTGGGCATAGTGGCGGGCACCTATAATCCCAGCTACTCAGGAGACTGAGGCAGGAGAATCACTTGAACCCGGGAGGTGAAGGTTGCAGTGAGCCAAGATTGCGCCACTGTACTCCAGCCTAGGTGACAGAGTAAGACTCCATCTCCAAAAATAAAAAAATAAAAAATAAAATTTTCTGTCATTAATAGTTATACTATGCATATGTAATAAATATCCTTATTCTTGGGAAATACATGCTGAAAGATTTAAGAGAAAGGGTCATAATATATGCAACTTAATCTAAAATGATCCAGAAAAAATAATATGTAAATAATCAGAGACAGAATAAGACAAATATAGCAAAATATTTTTTAAAAATCAGTGAATCTGACTGAGGTTCTTTGTACTATTTTTGTAACTTCCCTGTAACTTTGAAATTATTTCAAAATAAAATGGTTGCTAAAATAGACACTGGGACCAGGCATGGTGGCTCACGCCTGTAATCCCAGCACTTTGGGAGGCCAAGGCGGGTGAATCACCCGAGATCAGGAGTTCAAGACCATCCTGACCAACATGGTGAAACCCTGTCTCTACCAAAAATACAACAATTAGCCAGGCATAGTGGCGTGCACCCATAATCTCATCTACTCAGGAGGCTGAGGCAGGAGAATCACTTGAACCTGGGAGGCGGAGGTTGCAGTGAGCCCAGATCATGCCACTGCACTCCAGCTTGGGCAACAAGAACAAAACTCCATCTCAAAATAAATAAATAATACATACATAAAATAAAATAAAGTAGTTAATGGTCCAGAAATTAACAGATCTGGGTTCTAGCCATCATGTGTCCATTGGGCAGCTCACTTGGTATCTTTCAGCTCAATTTGCTCATATAGTAAAATACGGATAATGCCTATATGTTCTTTTTTTACAGAATTGTTCCAAAACACAAGGCATGATGATACCTACGTGGAAGACTTAGAAAAAACAACAGCTTTAGAGTCAAAAGACCAACATTTAAATCCATTGCTCTACCACTTTTACAAATATGTTGATCCTATCTTAAGCCTCAGTATTCCCATCTGTAAAATGGGGGCATCAATACGTACCTCAATGGATCATTATGGAGGTAAAATGAAACAATGCCTATAGGAAAACCCTATACAATTTATAGGATGGTAACATATCAGAATAAATAAGAACCATGTATTCCTCTCCAAATGATGCCACAAATTTGATATAACCATACCTTGTCAATGTCCTCTACTATAAATTAGGTATAACAATACAAAATTACCCAACTGGGGAAAATAACAAAAATACCTTTGTAATATAATGGTCAAAATATCAATACAATACTGTTCTGTTTATTCAGCATTACCCGATAATAATCCATTACAAAAAGTTAATTTTCAATTTAAATAAAGTTTATCCCTTCAAACATTGAGAACTTTTGTAATTTAACCATTTTAATGGAAAGCTAAGCTAACATTTAATTTTCTGCATTCTTTTTGTTGTTGTTGTTGTTGTTGTTGTTGTTCTTTAGAGACAGGGTCTCACTATACGACCCAGGCTGGACTCAAGCTCCTGGGCGTAAGCAACCCTCTTGCCTTAGCCTCCTGAGCAGCTAGGACTACAGGCATATGCCATCATGCCCAGCTTTCTGCTTTCTTAAATGGTTTGGGGATGACTCCACTTCATCATTGTGGCAACATCAGTCAATCTGAGGCTGTCACATACTCAAAGAATGTTCAGTATATAGGACTATTGAACTCTACATAAAATAGACACAAAGCACAATGCTTTATAGGCCTTACATCTGTTTTCCCCAATATTTTCAGGCTCCCCCAATAAATACACACACTTCAGTTCAATTCCATTGTCACTTCTTTTTCATATCAAAGTTCTGGTGCTAGACTCCTCCTCACTTCACCTCCAAATCCCTATATTCTGCTTCTAAATTTCTAAGGGGTAGAAACCACATCAGAATTTAAATGAAGAGCCAATAAAATCAGGACAACATTCTCTCCTACGGAAGAGTGCACAGCGAAAACCACTTTAGCAATTTAGAGACTTTTTTTGGAAAGGCAAGTCTCTAGACTCCCAGCTTTATTCTGGATATTGATATTATTAGAAAACTGACCTTCAAATGTCCAGTAGTATTAATATAATGAGGTAATAGCAGTGACAAGATTCTAATTGATGTGCATGTTAAATCACTTATTCTACTTAGCAACTGGGCCAGGCACAGTGGCTCATGCCTGTAATCCCAGCACTTCGGGAGGCCGAGGCGGGCGGATGACTTGAGGCAAGGAACTCGAGACCAGCCTGGCCAACATGGCGAACCTTGTCTCCACTAAAAATACAAAAAATTGGTCAGGCATGGTGGTGTGTGCCTGCAATCCTAGCTACTTGGAAGGCTGAGGCAGGAGAATCACTTGAACCCGGAAAGCGGAGGCTGCAGTGAGCCAAGATCATGCTACTGCACTCCAGCCTGGGAAACAGAGCGAGACTCTGCCTCAAAAAAATATAATAATAATAATTAGCAACTAATCCATGGGCTTATAAATTAAAAAATTAAGCCACAAAAGCAAAATTACTTGAGACACCCTATAGTCTTTAAGTCTCAATCAACATTTCCTCTAGGCATACAGCACTTAATAAGAAAGAACTTTCATTTCCATGATCTCACTTGATTCTCAGAATAATCTTGTGAGGGGAACAGGGTAGGTGTTCTTGATCCCATTTCACATATAGGGAAACTGAGGCACCAAAAGGTGAACTGTACTTAACATTACATGGTTAGCAAAGATTTAAGGCTAGAATCCTAATTCTATAAACCCTAGGCCAGTGCTTTCTGCTGGGCCACATTGACTCTCGTGAACACACGGGAGCATCTCTGTCAGTACCATATCTCTGGAGAACATTTTATTGGCTACAGTCCTGGATAGGAGGAGTTGTGAACTGTTTCCAAAAAACCCAGGCCCAACAATAAGGTGATTATCACTAGGCAGGGGATTATCAACTTTGCAGACCAAACTCTCTTTTATAGGCTTCAGCAATGCCCAAGAATGCTGAGGACAATGTTCAGAATGTCATAAGACAGCTAGAGATGATCCAGAAAGAGGACAAGAAACTCACCAAGCAAGGGATGTGTTTTTAAGTGAGGTTGCTAACAGAAAAAAATACAATTCTTTTGTATGCAAAGATGAGGAATGAGGGCTGAGGGCTGAGGGCTGAGGGCTGAAAATACAAATCTTTAAAATCACACAAGGTAAGGATATGTGAATACACTTTTCTTTTTTAAGCAAGTCTAAAAAACCAGAACTGGGAACTTCCTCTTGAAGTTTCAAAGAATCATTTCTAGGACAAATCAAAGAATGTCATATTTTCATGAGTAGACTTAGGAAACTCCTTTATGTGGGTTAGAGTTGTAAAGAGGTTTAAGAAGGAGTTAGAAAAATTAATATGAGGTCAAGACGTAGAGAAATTCGGACTTCTAGGGTATCTAATCACTGTGTGAAGTAATATTCTTCTCATCAACTATCTCCTAATGCCACTGTCCAAAACAAAACCCCTGGCCGAATGAATCATGGGTTTGAATCAAAGTATCAAATCCAACATTTTTATGAGTCAGTTCATGCAAATATTATGGATCCTGAAGAAAACTTTAAAATTATTTATCAAGTTCTTCAAAAAATTAAAAATAGAATTACTATATGATACAGCAATTACACTATTGGGTATATCTCAGTCCATTTCTGATGCTATAACAAATTACCACAGACTGAGTAATTTATAAAGAACAGAAATTTATTTCTAGGAGTTCTAGAGGCTGGGAAATATAAGACCAAGGTGCCGGCAAATTAGGTGTCTGGGTGATGGTCCAGGCTCTGCTTCCAAGATGGCACTGCCTCCATAGGGGAGGAATGCCATGTTCTCACATGGCAGAAGGCCGAAGAGCAAAAACCAAAAAACAAAAAGGCCAGTGCAGTGGTTCACGCCTGTAATCCCAGCTACTCAGGAGACTACGACAGGAGAATCGCTTGAACCCAGGAGACGGAGGTTGCAGTGAGCCAAGATAGCGCCACTGCACTCCACCCTGGATGACACAGTGAGACTCCATCTCAAAAAAAAAAAAAAAAAAAAAAAAAGTGGAGGAACAAACTTCTTCCATCAAACTGTTCTATAAGGGTATTAATTCATTGATAAGAACAGAGGCCTCATTACTAAACATCTCCCAAAAGGCTACACTTCCTAATACTGTTGCATTGGGGATTAAGTTTCCAATACACACATTTGGGGATATACATTCGGACCACAGCAGCGTATACACCCAAAAGAGTTGAAAGCAAGGTCTCGAAGAGGTATTTGTACACTCATATTCATAGCGGCATTGTTCACAATAGCCAAAAGGTGGAAGCAACCTAAGTGTCCATCAATAGGTGAATGGATAAACAAAATGTATATGCACATAATGTAATATTATTTCAGCCATAAAAAGAAAAGAAATTCTGACACATGTTACAAGATGGATGTGTCAGGGCTAAGGGAAAACTCCCTCTATCCTCACTGGTTCTCTGACAAATCAACTGACAAAGGCAAATTAATAGGAGAAAAGGCATAATTTATTAATGTGCACAGGAATCATACAAAATATAAGAACTCAAAGAAAGGCAAGGTAGCTGGTGCTTTCATTTTATTTTATTTTTTAACTTTTATTTTAGGTTCAGGCATACATGTGCAGGTTTATAAAATAGTTAAATGGCATGTCACGGGGGTTTGATGCACAGATTATTTTGTCACCCAGGTAATAAGCATACTACAATAGGTAGTTTTTCAACCCTCACCCAATAATTTCCCAATAATGGGATTGCTGGGTCGAATGGTGGTAGTTCTGTTCTAAGTTCTTTGAGAAATCTCCAAACTGCTTTCCGAAGTGGCTGAACTACTGTATAAGTGATCCCTTTTCTCCACAACCTTGCCAGCATCTGTTATTTTTTTACTTTTTAATAATAGCCATTCTGACTGGGGTCAGATGGTATCTCGTTGTGGTTTTGGTTTACATTTCTCTAACAATTAGTGATGCTGAGCATTTTTTCATATGCTTGTTGGCCCCATATATGTCTTCTTTTCAAAAGGGTCAGTTCATATCCTTTATACATTTATTAATGAGGTTGTTTGTTTCTTGCTGTTAATTTGTTTAACTTCCTTATAGATTCTGGATATCAGACCTTTGTTGGATGCGTACTTTGCAAATATTTTCTCCCATTCTGTAGCTGGTCTGTTTGCTGTGTTGATAGTTTTATTTGCTGCACAGAAGCTCTTTAGCTTAATTAGGTCCCATTTGTCAATTTTTTGTTTTATTGCAGTTGCTTTTGGTGTCTTTGTCATGAAATCTATGCCTGTTTCTATGTCCAGAATGGTATTTTCCGAGATTTTCTTCCAGAGTTTGTATAGGGTTGATGCTTCTATACCATCTTGAGGTTACAGAAAGAATGGAAGCTCCCTCGAGGCATGGCCAAAAACAGGTTATGGTGGAAAATCAGATTATGGTGGCAGAACAGGTTTTGGGAGGGGGAGAAGAGCAGGCTTGGCTAGCCGAAGTGGTCTTGTTATATAGATAAAACTTCACAGGCAGCAGCCCTCAGAGAGAATAGATGGTGAATGTTTAATCAGACCTTTATAGATGTCATACCCTCAGTTAATCTTCCTAGATCTGGACAAGGGAGGGCCTCAGAGAAAACCTGGCTACATCAGTGCAGATTTTCCCTACAGCTGCAAATGTCTCCAAAAAGACAGCTTTGCAGGGCTACTTCTGTTTACTGGTGCTCTGAACAGTCATCTTAAAATATGACAAAGAAGTATATTTTCAGGTGAAATATTTTGGTTTCCTTCAGATGAACCTTAAGAACATTATGCTAAGTGAAATAAACCAGTCACAACAGGTTGGCCAAAAACTGTATACTTTCCTTTACATGAGGTACTTCCACTTATAGAGTAGTCAAATTCATAGAGACAGAAAGTAGAACAATGGTTGCCAGAGGCTGAGGGCAGCTGGGAATGGGGAGTTAAAGTTTAATGTGTATAGTTTTAATTTTACAAGATGATAAGAGTTCTGGAGATGGGTGGTGGTGATGGTTATACAACAATATGAATGTACTTAATCCCACTGAACCAAAGACTTAAAAATGATTAAGATGGTACCTTATGTTATGTTATGTATATTTTGTCATAATTCAAAACAATTAAAAATTATTTATCAGACTCTATTAAACAAACCCTTTTTCCTGCCCACATAAGAAGGGTTAAGAATGAGAAGTCTATTTATAAACTGAGAAGAACTTGCCTAAAATGGTACATAAAAAGAAAGACACTAGGCCCATCTCAGCTATATACTTGGGGCCTGAAAAGGGAAGAATATAACTAAATACGGTTTTTCATGTGAAAGTTTTTATTTTGCTGTTCAATAGTAATCTTTTAGAGTATTTCTTCATTTATATCAGTTTCAGAAGCATTCTGAACGTACTCCAGATATCAGATGAGAAATTCGAATTCCTGGGTCCCATTCCCACATTGGCCAAGGCTCCCTACAATCACAAAAGGTTTCTGCAGTGACTCAAAGCGAGGCAGGAAGCAAAGGGAGAAGAAAGGCAAACAAGTAAAATAGCCTGCCATCAAATGTGAAATTATTCCTCTCCAGCTTGTTCAGGCCCAGTATGCAACAGACCCTGTTTATATATTTCTTCTGGGGTTTCTAAATTACTTCTGTAACAACTAGGACATAGCGAGACGTTCAAAAAGAGGCCAACTTTCTAGAGACAGAGGATGTCTGTATATTCTGTGAGATAATTTCTACACACATCTCCGTTAATGTACATTAGCCCTGCCCTGCAGCTTTGTCTATTGGAATAACCAACATCAAGGTAATCAAAGCCAATTCTCAGGGGAATGTGGGCAGATTCAAAGATATGGTGCTGGAAAAGAAGATATCCCTCTACACCCACACCCACATGTTACTGTTACTGTGATTTTCTTCCAAGCCAACACCATCTCCCTATAAAATCCATGCCGTAACCACTTATCCTTCCCCACACACCTACCCAGGTCCCTTTGTTCAACCTCAGCTCAGACAAAACATGCAAAAAAGGGGTTCTCCCTATCTGTTGCAATTCCAACAACTAAGAAATCCTAGATAGGGCAGGTGCAGTGGCTCATACCTGTAATCCCAGCACTTTGGGAAGCCAAGGCAGGAGGATCACTTGAGCCCAAGAGTTCAAGACTAGCCTGAGCAATATAATGAGACCCCATCTCTACAAA
Source organism: Papio anubis (assembly GCF_008728515.1). Taxonomy (NCBI): domain Eukaryota; kingdom Metazoa; phylum Chordata; class Mammalia; order Primates; family Cercopithecidae; genus Papio; species Papio anubis. The sequence goes on along the minus strand of NC_044996.1, from coordinate 83,344,869 downwards.
AAACAACAGACAAACAAACAAAATGAAAGAAATCCTAGAGAAAACATTATACTATGAAAGGCCATAAGGTACTCTCATTGCATCTTTAACCTACTCTCTTAATTTAGGTACAAGCAAATCACCAGTTCATAAGGGGGAAGGAAGTCTCTTTACAGTATGTTACACAATATTCATGGGATAAGACAGCCTGGAAAGGGAAGAGTATGTGTTAAGAACCAAGGCAGTAGACCAGGTCCCATTATTGACAAGAACACTGTCTCTCTTAATCCTTAGATGAGCCACTTAACTGTTCTGTCTCAATTTATCTCCTGTAAAATAGGGTCTTATGAATTCATTCAAATAAAATACTTAGAGACTACTAAGGGCCAGGTGCTATGTTAGGCACGTTGACCAGAACTAAAGATTGTTCCCTTTCTCAGTGCCAGTAGAACCACAATGATATAACACCAGACCCAAGAGCGCTATAAATAACAATGCTAATCTTTCTCAAATGGTTATTACTGAAAAGGAGAAGAGGATCAGGCACACCAATACCTTATTGGTGAATGTGGCTGCTGTTATATGCTATCCCAGAAGGCTTTATGATCAGTCCCTACTTTACTGTCATTGGAATATCTGCAAGGCTGTGTGAACGTGAGAAATATGCACTCATCTTCTTTTTCTCTTCTTTGTGAAGTGTATTCTTGAATTTTCAAGAAATAAGCCATATCCAAACTCCAACTAAGTTATTAATTACTACAATTTAAGTTTGTTTACGGCACAAGCATTGTCATGTTTTTTAAAATATATACTTAAACAGTAGAGACTAACATTTATTAAGAGTATATTACTTTCAAATATGTTATTTCATGTATACAATCTATAGCCAAGGTTGGTATTTACTGTCTCCATTTATAATTGAGGAAACTGAAACTTTAAGAAGTTCATAACTTGTTCAAATGCCACCCAGATAGTAAATAGGGAATTCGAACCCAGATCTGTGTGCCCCCCAAGTCAATGGTAATTCTGGCAACTAAATGTCATTGTGCTAAGCCTTCCCATTACCATTACTTGCTGATGAGTTCAATTTCCTAGATAGAGAATGTGCTGAAACCTAAGCTCAGTAACCTAACTTCAACCAAGACTATGTCTTTAACCACTTCAGTCCCAAATGTACTTTAGGTGCATAAGATTAAAAAGAAGACTTAATTAAAGCCCTGAAGTCCAAAAGTTAGCATTTCCCCTAACAAACTAGTTTCTACTGCTCTCAAAAGGCAGAGTTAAAGATGGAAGACATCTACAAGACAACAATCTAATTCCATTCTTTCTCCAGCCACATCTGTCTTGGCTGATTTAGGTGGCTAGAAAGCAGAGGAGTTGACTCCATGACCCCTCAAGACTCTTTCTAACACTGTAATTCTGATTCTCTTTGCCCTACTTACACAGGGGAACCTGTGATTATTCTCTATAGCTAGATTTTGGAGGCCAGATTGCTCCATTTTAGAAAAGATACCATGAATAACATGAGATAGAAACTTATAACTGTCACACTTTTAAGATCTGTATTAAATCATACTAAAATAATCATCCTGAAATAACAAAATCATACCAATCAATTAGAAGGAATTAAGAATCAGGGAAGCAGAGAGTTGCTCCTGTTCATAGCATTTCTTCTCTTTAGACCTCAGTGAAATATTATCTGACCAGTTGGAGAAAGCTTGACTGGGCAATATGCCCTGTGGTGACTTCTGTGGTTCCTGTCCTGTAGCCTTCACTACTTGGTGTATTACATCATTATTAACTATAAAGGGAACTGCTGTCTGGCCCCCTTAATAAAGAACTTCCCAAATCTGTCAAAGAGAGAAAAAGGTCCCTGTTAGCTTATGACAAACAACATATCAAAAAACATGGGTTTCTCTGCCCGTGGAGCTTCAGACTGCTATATACCCAATTGTATAATACACTTTAGGGCTTAATATACCAGTTCAAGGCTGGGCGCGGTGTCCCACGCCTGTAATCCCAACATTTTGGGAGGCCGCTGCGGGTGGATCACCTGAGGCCGGGAATTTGAGATCAGCCTGACCAACATGTTGAAACCCCATCTCTATTAAAAATACAAAACTTAGCCAGGTGTAGTGACGAACACCTGTAGTCCCAGCTACTCAGGAGGCTGAGGCAGGAGAATTGCTCGAACCCAGGAGGTGGAGGTTGCAATGAGCTGAGATCATGCCACTACACTCCAGCCTGGGTGACAGAGAAAGACTCTGTCTCAAATATATATATATTTCATAGATGGTTCACTGAAACCTCTGCCTCCTGGGCTCAAGCCATCCTCCCACCTCAGCCTCCTGAGTAGCTGGAATTACAGGTGAGCACCACCATGCTAATTTTTGTATTTCTTGTACAGGCAGGATTTCACCATGTTGGCCTAGCTGGTCTCAAACTACTGAACTCAAGCAATCTGCCCCACCTGGGCCTCCCAAAGTGCTGGTATTATACATACACCAGTTCAAAGTTCAAAATCAACAAACATATACAAACTATTCAAGGGCTTTGTGAAAAATTCCATCAACTATCTATAATGGGAAAGAGAAAAAAGGAGTTCTCAGTGACCAAATACACAAAGACAGACAGTCAAAAAGGATGAACTGTTTCTGCACTAGTGAACCAATGTGTTTCTGAATGCCCATTGGGAAAAGCAAAACCCCTGTATGCGAGTTTCTTGAGATCAGAACTGAGACTGTGTCAGGCCCTGGGGTAGGCAATAGGAATACATCTCTGATGATGAACACTTTACCCATTCAAACAGGAAAACACCTCATAGCACAACCTGTGTTCTAAGCTTTCATTACGTATGCGGGAACAGGTCATTTCCAAAACCACTTCCCTGCATACCCCTCTACACAAACTCAGCAGAAGCTGGACACAAACAAGAAGGTCCAAGGAACACTTAAGGAACTCAATGCCCTGCCCCACCCAACAACAGCCAATTAATGTTGCACAGCCTGTTTTAGTCTCGGAGGGCTAGTCTGTGTCTACTGCAATGACTCAATTCTGCCATTTTATTGCAAAAGCAGTCACAGACAATATATAAACAAATAGGTGTGTTTATGTGCCAATAAAACGTTATTTGTGAAAACAGACATTATTTACGAAAAGAGGAGGTGGACAGGATTTGGCCATGAGCCACAGCATGCTGGCTTCTGCTTTACTACAAATAGATCTTGATAAATCAAGTTACTATTCCTTTTTTTATTTTTATTTATTTATTTATTTATTTATTTTGAGACGGAGTCTTACTCTGTCACGAAGGTTGCAGTGCAGTGGCGCGATCTCGGTTCACTACAACTTCCATCTCTGGGGTTCAAGCAATTCTCCTGCCTCAGCCTCCCAAGTAGCTGGGATTACAGGTGCATGCCACCACGCCCAGCTAATTTTTGTATTTTTAGTAAAGACGGAGTTTTGCCATGGTAGCCCAGGCTTGTCTGGAACTCCTGACCTCAGGTGATCCACCCACACCGTCTCCCAAAGTGCTGAGATTATAGGCATGAGCCACCACGCCCAGCCTCAAGTTAGTATTCCGTATCTCCTCTCTCTTCTGCCCAGGACTTCTGGAAAGGAGCAAAAAGCAAACATGCAAGGCTAGGAAGTTTCCCTCCATCAGTTATGCTCAAAAGCAGAAGCTACAAAAGACTTCAAAGTAAAAGATGCCTGTGGGTATCCAATCTACTTATTTCTACTTATCAACATTAAAAAATAAAAATCTTTGCTGGTTTAATGGAGAGACCACAGCTGCCTTCTCTAGTGTGCCAATAGAATGACACATGTTTTCTATTAAACATCACATTATTAACTCCTGCCATTAGAAACATTAAAGGCACAGTTGACCAGCAGCTTTCAGAACAACTGGAAGCCACTGGGTGGAAGGGCGGGGTAACACACTTTGGGAAAGCCAGTTCTAAAGGGGGCTGCTGACTCCTTAGAGGTAAGACTGCTACTGAAAAAGGAAACCCTCCCTGAAGAGAAGAACTGCCAAGCAACCGCCTCCTTGCCCAGTGGCCAATTCAATGAATGCTTCAATCAGCCAGATCTTGCTGGACTTGTTAGACCTGACAAAACAACGGCAATAGCTTTGGTAATGTCAGACAGGGGCTAGTACAAAATTGCCTGCTGCAATGGAAATCTCTATAATGAGCTCTGCTGAAAACACATGCCAATTATGCCCATATTGCCAGAGGAGCAGAAGCTGATTAAAGGCATATGGGTAAGAAGAAGGCAAAAGAACTGGTCCTAAATATACTACCATAGCATACCTATATTTATGAGCTCCTCTGAATGTCGAGGGCTGCCTAACACGTGGCATAAGAAGATCCAAAAGACTTGAAATCACAGTTTGAAGGTGAATCATTAGAGCAGGGACAGCTGGCTAGAAGGGCAATTTTAAAAACAAGGCACAATAACACAAGGTCTCTTAAGAGGGCTTCCTCAGGTCCTAGAGGGAGAAGGAGATAGTGGCAGACACAGGCAACCCCGAGGAGGATACACGACAGGGTTTTACAGAGATTGAGCTGTGTGCAAAGATGGTATTAGGAGGAAAGGCTCAAAGAGCAGGAGAGGGCTGAGTGCAAAGCCAGGCCAGCTGGGACAGACATCAGGGAGAATCAGGTAACTACAATGGCAAGACACCATACAGGAAAGCCGAGACATAGACTTCCCAAACCCACCCTGCAAGGCATAACCACTGACCTCCTTCTATAATACATCATAATATAGTAAAAAATTTTCCACTTCTAGGAGCCGGAAGATCTGGGTTTGAATCCCAACTTGCCACACACTAGTGGAGCAATGTTGAGCAAATAACTTCTCTGAATTTCAATTTCCTCATCTGTAAAACAAGGGACCATTATCTGCCCTTGGTTACTTCACCTGTCTGAGAGCACTAATAATGCCCTGCCTGATTAGTTCAAAGAGTCGTTGTAAAGACCAAGTCGAGATCATAGGTGAAACTGTTGTTGAACTGAAAAATACAAAGAAGGAAATTATACTGTGATTATTTTTACGAAGTATTATGTGTGGTATCACTACAAACACACAACTCTGTTTAAGGATGAAACTGGTTCCAAGCAAGATAGAAGCCCCAGCTTTCCTTCCACTTCTTTTTTTTTTTTTTTTTTTAATTTTTTGTTGTTGTTGTTGTTGTTTGTTTGTTTGTTTTGAGATGGAGTTTTGCTCTGTCACCCAGGCTGGAGTGCAGTGGTACGATCTCGGCTCACTGCAACCTCCGCCTCCCGGGTTCAAGCGATTCTCCTGCCTTAGCCTCTGGAGTAACTGGGATTACAGGTGCCCGCCACCATGCCCAGCTATTTTTTTTTTTTTTTTTGTATTTTTAGTAGAGATGGGGGTTTCACCATGTTGGCCAGGCTGGTCTCGAACACCTGACCTCAAGTGATCCACTCGCCTTGGCCTCCCAAAGTGCTGGGATTAAGGGCAAGAGCCACTGCACCTGGCCTTTCTCTCCTCTGTTACTCTGCTAGCATGGCCATCCAATCCCTGGCTAAGTTGTTACCCAATTAGCACACTGGCACCCTTCACTTCCCCATTTAGTACCATTACAGAACGATCATCCCCAAACTCAACATTCACAGATAACAGGCTAAATGATGTCTGCACCATGTATGAAACTTCTAGAATAAAGAAGCAAGAGGTCTATAAAATATCATCCTATTTTTCTTCTTTCTTAACTACTTAACTTTTTTTTCCCCCCCCCCCCCCCCCCCAGACAGGGTCTGGCTCTGTCACCAAGGCTAGAGTGCAGTGGCGTGATCACAGCTCACTGCAACCTCTGCCTCATGGGCTCAAGCCATCCTCCCACCTCAGCCTCCTGAATAGTTGGGATTACAGGCGAGCACCACCATACTTGGCTAATTTTTGTATTTTTTGTACAGGCAGGATTTCACCATGTTGGCCAGGCTGGTCTCGAACTACTGAGCTCAAGCAATCTGCCCCACCTGGACCTCCCAAAGTGCTGGTATTACGGATGTGAGCCACCACACCCCACCACTACTTTACAATTTTTAAGTTTTTTTCCACCCTAAAGATGTAATGAAAAATGCCCAAGGTTACTCCCTCCTTTATCACCAATGTGAATCTTCCCCAATCTTTTTTAACCACCTCACTGGCTTCAGGCAATTCTCCTTTAAAGACATCTACCTGTGTCTGGACTGTCTTCCTCAGGAGCCTTCACAGAATAGCACATAGAAATTCTTACCACAAGCTCAGGTGTCTCAGCCCTGTCAGCTACCCACTTCTCTAATGCTGTTCTCCAGCTTTCAAACCTTTTCTAATGGCCACTTCCTATGGGTATGTGTACTGACGGCTACTTCCATTTCTCTACAGAAGGCCCCAGATGTCTTCTTGACACTTCTACTTTCTGAACTACGTATTCTTCTGTACAGCACTTATATTCTCTTTCATCACTAAAGGGAATAAAAACAATGGGGAACTGTCGAAAGAATACACAGAAAATCTAAGTCTTGGCTCAACTACTGACTAGCTATGCAATCTTAGGGAAGTACTTAAGTTCTCTAAATCTTAGTTTCCTCATCTATAAATTGGAGGTAATTTAACACGTCTTCCCTGTTTAGTGACAGAATGTATGTTAAAGTGCCTTGTATACTATAAAGAGCTTTGCAAATGGCAATTTATACTTACATCTACCTATATATCCACATCCAAAAACCCAACTCAATTTGTATTAGAGTTGTTTCTTCCTCATTCATAAATGGATTGTCTAGATTTCACAAATTTGGGGGAAAGGTCTATTATAGAAGGTCTGTCTCTTGATCTTCTATTTTTTATCAAGCTCCTACTAAGCAAAGGCTAACCAGAAAAACTCCAGAAGTAACTTCAGACTCCCTGAACCTTCCCCTACTTCATTCCTGCAGGTCTGTAAAATGCTTGGCTGCCTTCAGGCTGACACTGAACGTGCATTCTTGGCAAGAGGCATTGAAGAGAAAACAACTCTTTTCTTTCTTTCACAAGCTGAAAGTGATTCTCAACAGAAAAAAAAATAAAATCACAATCTCAGCAAAGAGAGGTTCCTGAAGGGTAGAAACTGTTTTCCTGAAGCACAGTGGGACCAATTATTGGTTTCAGTACTGATTCTGTGACTGACTGGCTCTGTGACCTTGGGCAAGGAACACCCCTCATAGGCTTCGGTTTCCTCATCTGAAATATGAAGGCATTAAATGAAATGTTCAAAAGGCCCCTTGAACTCTGAGTCCAATTCCGGCAAGATACTGCCGATTAGTCATAAAGAAAAGGAAATGGTTAAATACAAATAGCATCTGCTCTTCCCAAAGTAAAAGCAAACAAAATGCCAAGAAGCCCCAGCTTTCCCTCCCCTTGCACTCTGCTTTCATTGTTATCCAATCCCTGGCTGAGTTGTTACCCAATTAGCACACTGGCAACCCTAGCTTTCCCATCTAATGCCATTACAGAGCAATCATCCCCATAATCCCTCAAACACTGGGCATGGATTGTAGAAGACAAACCTCTCCACATCAACCAAACAGGAAAAAAAATCAATATTTCCCATGTTTTAGAGCAAAAGAAATTCAGCATAGTGATGATGGTGGCAGAGGCATTTTCTTTACAATGCTCCAGGTTTGGTTTTTGTTTTTGTTTTGTTTTTGTTTTTGTTTTCTGCACTCAACAAAAGTTGCAAGGGGCAGCTATAAAACACCTCAATGCCTTATTACCCACCCTCCTCCTCCCACCTAATGAATTCAGGACGGATGAATTCAAGATTAGTCTCCAGCTGTCAATTGCCGCATACATAATATATATTTTTCCAATCACAGAGAAAGGCTTTTCTACGACAGCCCGGCTCTGGAAAGAGTTGGAAGTTGAAGTGTGGCCCTCCTGCTTCTGGGAAGTCCTTAACAAAAACCTTTTGTAAAGAACTGCCTCGAAGTTCCTCATATGGCACTCTAGTGCTGGACTTACTGCTCGCCACTTGTGAAAAATTCCAAGCTGCCTTAGGATAAAAATAATATGGGGGAGAACTTTGTCACTCGTTAGTAATGCCAAACGTTTCCCAATATATACTACTCACTACATGAAAAGCAGCTGTGTTTGCCCTAAGAGGTCGACAGATGAGCAGAGAAGAGGGGAGACTTTGGGAACTCCTCAACCAGCTGGTGCAGGCTCTTGGGATAGAAAACAGAGGACAGGTGTCACACCACCAAGATGTATTGCCATTATTCTATGACAAAGGAAACAGAACACGACCAGACCCTATTAAACTGAGCTGGATTGCTCAACAGGGAAATCACCTGATCCTAGCCCTAATGGGGAGGAAATACTGAAAAGAAACCTTCTACTAATGCAGATTTGTGCTGCCAACTGGGTCATTTCAAACAAAGCACCCCTAGCCCCAGTAAAGAACATCAAGACAGTTGAAATGCAAGCTACCTGCTTGAAGGAAGAGCCTTAGACCCAGCACTTTGGGAGGCTGAGGTGGGAGGATCGCTTGAGCCCAGGAGTTTGAGAGCACCCTGGGCAACAACACAACAAAATCCCATCGCTACAAAAAATTTAAAAATTAGCCAGGCATAGTGGCACGTGCCTGTGGTCCCCAGCTACTTGGGAGGCTGAGGTGGGAGCATCGCTTGGGGTTGGGATTCAAGGCTGCAGTTAGCTATGATCTTGCCACTGCACTCCCGCCAGCCCAAGTGCTAGGAGGAGGAGAGCAAAGAAAGAAAGAGGATAAGATTTAGAGAAAAAGATATGGAAAGAAAGATGGAAAGATGAAGGAGAGGAGGGAAGGAAAGAAGGAAAGAAAAGAAAGAAAGAAAGAAAGAAAGAAAGAAAGAAAGAAAGAAAGAAGGAAGGAAGAAAGGAAGGAAGGAAGAAATGGAAGGAGGAAGAAGAAGAAGAGAAGAGAAGAGAAGAGAAGAGAAGAGAAGAGAAGAGGCAGGGCGAGAGGCTCTTCTGGAAGTTCCAGAATCTGACTTGGTCACAACGTAATTCTAGCTTCTAGGTCTCTGGAGAAGTAATTCTCTGTCTTGACTTTCTTTTCCCTACATATAAACCCAGTGGAGTAGATGTGTAGCTTTCTACACATCTACACAACCTTCCAGGTCTGATGTTCTAAAGGAAGATGTAGGTATATAAGACAAGCACCTGTCACCTATTTCTCCAAACACAATGGATTTTTTTTTTTTTCAAACAGCTCTGAGATACGATTCACACACCATAAAATGGCTCACAGAGTTGTACAACCATCACTGCAATCCAATCTTAAAAAATGTTTATGACCCCAAAGAGAAACCCTTTACCCATTAGCAGTCCCAGTACGTTCCAACCCTCCAGTTTAGCAATCACTAACCTGATACTCTCTCTAATAGATCTGCTTATCTGGACATTTCATATGAAAGGAATCATGAACAATAGGTAGTCATTTATAACACTTTTCTCACTTATCCAAAGGTTTTCAAAGTTCATCCTTATTGTACCATGTATCAGTACTTCATTACTTTTTATTGCCAAATACTATTCCATTGTATGACTATACTACCATTTTTCAGTTCGTGGACATTTAGAGGTTGTTTCCACTTTTGGGCCATTATAAATAATTCTACTATGGGCTAGTCACAGGGGCTCACGCCTGTAATCCCAGCACTTTCAGAGGCCGAGGTGGGCTGATCACCTGAGGTCCGGAGTTCGACACCAGGCTGGCCAACATGGTGAAACGCCGTTTCTACTGAAAATATAAAAATTAGCTGGGCGTGGTGGACACCTGTAATCCAAGCTACTCGGGAGGCTGAGGCAGGAGAATCGTTTGAACCGGGGAGGCAGAGGTTGCAGTGAGCCAAGATTGTGCCACTGCACTCCAGCCTAGGTAACAGACTGAGACTCCATCTCGAAAAAATAAATGAATAAAAATAAAAATTAAAAATCACACACTGAATTTCCTCTTCATACTCTTCTCACAATTGTAATTAATTATTTAAGAGGGTAATTTGATATTTAACATATGTTCCAAAAGGGCAGAGCCTATAGTATTCTTATTCACCACTGTATCCCCAGTTTCCAGGATAGTACCTGACACATAGTAGGTGCTTAGTAAAACCTTCTTGAATTAAATTAAATTGCCTTTACATTGCCCAAGGTTTAGCACTTGATACAAGCTTGGTAAAGGATCATGAGGGCCTTCCACCCCACTAGAAAATAAAATCAGCTCAAGATTTCCAGGGTACTCCCATGGAACTGTGTAACTTTCCAGATCCTCATAGGCTTTTAGGAAATTTCTGTAGTAACTGATTAGAGAAACAGATGCCAGATTAAACAAAAGGTTTTGACTATGCTTAAAAAAATAAGGCTATAAAAATGACACTAAAAGGTAAATTTCCTTCATTACTCTAGAGCCTGATTGGAAAACTTTTCTTAACAGGCAAGTCGAGCTAAAATCTTCCCTACCCCACCCTGGCACCATCCTCTACCCCTAAATAAGAATAGTTTCTTATAAATGGACACACTGAAAGGTTGGCTTGATTCACTTTTCAACCCTAGTTCCCACAGCACCCACAGTCCAGCTACTTTGGAATCTGGTCTTCTGAGGACCTCCAATGAATATGGCAATGTATCACCTCTGTCAAATTCCATTTAACATTGCTTCACATCTATTAATACTAACAGCAGTATCAAATGACATACCAATTATATTGATCTGAGCTACTCTGGAGAAGATGTAAAAGAACTCCATGTGCTCAGAAGCACTGATTAACTATCACTGGGATAACGACAAGATACCTGCTGAGCGAGAATGCATATTATACCACCAACTCATCCCGCACACCATGGCACTACACCCATCCCAAAGGGATTAAAAGCTTTGGGGTACCTCAGTATAGAGCTATTCAGAACAGAACTGAAGGGAAGCAGGTTGAGACCTACCAAGAAGCATTCAATTAGAGGACAGTCAAGTAAGTCAGCAAGTCATCTACTCATGCTGGACATACTACTTGGATTTTCCCTTTGCCTATTATTCTCCCAGAGTGAAGATGAATTGGCTCCTGAAGTTTATGACAGAATCAATTCACATTGTTTGACTATTTGACTAACATGGTGGTAGCCAGAAAACAAAATAATAAAACCAGAAGGAAACGTAAATATTATTGACCAAGCCTCTAATTTTATAAAATGGGAAAACTGAGACCGACAAAACTAAAGACTTATACAAAGTCATATAGCTAGCTAGTGGCAGAATTGGAATCAACCCATCCTTCCAGGAAAGCAACCATTCACTGGACAGGTGCCCCGGTTGCCAAAGTGAAAGCTGCAAAGGCACCCCAAAAGATGACCTTAATGTAAACATCTAAAACTCTAACCCTAAAAGCATAGAGTGTGAGAAAGTCACCTTTTTTAAAAAAATTAAGATTGAGTTATTAAAACTATAGAATTATATTATTTCTACTTTATCAATTTTATGTACATTTAGAGTACCGAATGTATCTTTTGGATTTTTTTCTTTCTTTTTTTTTTTTTTTTTTTTTTCTTTTTTTTTTGAGATAGGCTTGAACCAATGCACCTGGACTGTATTCTTTTTTTTTTTTTTGACCAGGAGACAGGGTCTCACTCTGCAGCCCAGGCTGGAGTGCAGTGGAGCGATCTCTGCTCACTGTAACCTCTCTGCCTCCAGGGCTCAAGCAATCCTCCCACCTCAGCTCCCTGAGTTGCTGGGACGACAGGCACGCACCACCACGCCCAGCTAATTTTTCATATTTTTTGTACAGACAAGGTTTCACCATGTTACACGAGCTGGTCTCAAACTCCTGGACTGAAACAACCCGCTCGCCTCAGCTTCCAAAAGTGCTGGGATTACAGGCGTGAGCCACCAAGCCCGACCCTGGATTCTTTTAAAACAAGTTTTCGGCTGGGTGCAGTGTCTCACGCCTGTAATCCCAGCAACTTTGGGAGGCCGAGGTGGGTGGATCACTTGAGGTCAGGAGTTCGAGACCAGCCTGGCCAACATGGTGAAACCCTGTCTCTACTAAAAATACAAAAATTAGCCAGGCATGGTAGCGCACACCTGTAATTCCAGCCACTTGGGAGGCTGAGGCACGAGAATTGCTTGAACCCAGGAGGTGGAGGTTACAGTGAGCCGAGATGGTGCCACTGCACTCCAGCCTGGGTGACTGAGTAAGACTCTGTCTCAACAACCACAAAAAAAAACCAAAAGTTTTCATTAGTCCAAGAAAGCCTATGTATGTGTGGTTGTGCATGTATATATGTGGGTTTAGTGATATAATTTTTTTCTGACATCTGTGTGTGTGTGTGTGTATATATACACACACACACACACACACACACACACACACAGAGGCTAGGCACGATGGCTCATGCCTATAATGCCAACACTTTGGGAGACTGAGGCGGAAAAATCATTTGAGCCCAGGAGTTCAAGACCAGCCTGAGCAACATGGTGGGACCTCATCTCTCCAAAAAAAAAAAAATTAATTAGCTAAGATTGGTAGTGTGTGCTTGCAGTCCCAGCTACTTGGGAGGCTAAGTCCGGAGGACCCTTTGAGCCCAGGAGTTCGAAGTTGCAGTGAGCCATGATGGTGCCACTGTACTTAAAAGTATGTCACCCTGGGTGACAGAGTGAGACTCTGACTCTTAAAACAAAAACATACTTATAAAGCACATTATCCTTGGTTTGGAAAAGAGTATTTAGAAATTCTCTTTTAGGCCAGGCACAGTGGCTCACGCCTGTAATCACAGCACTTTGGGAGACTGAGGCAGGCAGATCACTTGAGGTCAAGAGTTCGAGACCAGCCTGGACAGTATGGTGAAACCCCATCTCTACTAAAAAATAAATAAATAAATACAAAACTTAGCTGGGCATGGTGCCATGCACCTGTAGTCCCAGCTACTTGAGAGGCTGAGGCATTAGAATCACTTGAATCCCGGAGACAGAGGTTGCAGTGAGCTGAGATCGCACCACTGCACTCCAGCCTGGGCAATACAGTGAACTCTGTCTCAAAAAAAAAAAAAAGCGTTTTAATTTTTTATTAAATTAAATACAGTCATTTACACTAAAATAATGTGAAATTTTATGTAAGCATAAAATAAGGTCCTGTAATTGGGTTAGTCATTCTTTTCTCAAATCATGAAACTACAATATGCAAAAAATAGTAAGTCATAGAATGTTAGAGCTCAAGTGGGTTTATAAACCTCCTGCCCCAGCCCCATCTTTGTAAAGCCACAGACCCTGGCGTCCCAGTGAAATCGCTTATCAAGGTCACAGATCCCATTAGTAACAGAACCAGCACCTTATTCAGGTATCTAGATGCCATGTCCAGGGTTTTGTCCCATTATACCGTCATTCTGCCTCTGCTCATTTGCAGAGTATCCATTGTTGCTTCCCCAGGAAAGCCCCTATCTGAAGACTGTCATCCTCCATTTTCCTAGCCCGTTAGAGTCCAAGAGTCAGACCTGTAGAGCTACATCATCTAGCTCAGGGGTTGCAGCCTGATTGAATCTGGCCTATGAAAATGTTTTATTTAGTTAGCACAATTTTTTTAAAAAAAATAAGAATGTAGGCTGGGCGTGGTGACTCACGCCTGTAATCCCATCACTTTGGGAGGCTAAGGCTGGTGGATCACTTGAGGCCAGGAGTTTGAGACCAGCCTGCCCAACATGGTGAAACCCTGTCTCTACTAAAAACACAAATATTAGCTGGGCATGGTGGCGTGCACCTGTAATCCAGCTCCTCAGGAGCCCAAACCTCCCTTTCTGTTGCCTATATCCCAGATAACTCAAATTATTTGCTGTCCCCTTTATATTCTGTGTCACTCCTGCTACATGAAACGCCCTGTTCTGAATAGTGTCATGCAGTAGGATAAGCAGGGCCTTTAGAGTCAGGTCTAGGTTCTAATTCAGACCCTTGCCCTTACTAGTTGAGAAAGTTACTTAACTCATCTGAACTTCAATTTCTTCATCTAAAAAATGGGAATAATAATCCTTGTCTCAAAAATTTGTTACAAGATGTAATGCCTGGCACATGGGAACAGCTAAACAAGTGACAGTGTTATTGATTCTACCCAACTCTGATGGTGCTTCCTCCTTGACTTCTCCCTTGTGCTCCCACTGGGAAATCAGCTTTCCCTCTCATGTCATATATCATCAGGTCCACCTGTTCCCACTTTTATGGCTCTTATCTGTATCTACTACCTTATATGATACTCATTTCTATCTATGTCTTGTCTCTCCCACCAGCCTAAGAACCTCTTGAAAGCAGTATCCATCTGTGACTCACTCTGTATGCCTGACAGCCCCAAGAACAATGGCTTGAACACGGTATGTGTCCAGGTATGTATTGAATGAATAGTATGTATTCGCTAACTATATATAACACCTATTAGATGTGTCATGTTGCCTTGAGATATAAGCAGGGGCCACATCACTTGTAATGAATAACGCCTAGCCTCAGTGCTTAGCAAATATTCAAACAACATTGGGGACTGAAGCTGCCAACATAAAAATAAAGGACAAACAGAAAAGTTGGCAATATAGTCACCTTTCAGAGGGATGGTATTTTTATTTTCCATTAATTTAAGTTATAATCATGTGCAGTCGCACATGCCTGTAGTCCTAGCTACTGGGGAGGATGAGGCGGGAAGATTGCTTGAACCCGGGAGATCCAGGCTGCAGTGAGCTGAGATCATGCCACTGCCCTCCAGCCTGGGCAACACAGTGAGACTTCATCTCAAAAACAAAAATTGAAAAAAAAAGAAAGAAAAGGAAAGAAGAAAAACCTTTACTTGCCCCTAGCTTATGAAACTTTTGCCCATCCACCATATGTTTTATTGAACTGCTTTTTTTCTTACAAATCTTAATCTCTCTGATATGCCTTAGCTTGTGATTTTTAGCACACTTTTCGTTACCATCCACTTCACAAAGCCATTCCATTCCTAGCGCTTATGATGAGATTCGTTTTACTGTGGATACAGCACCAAGCAGTTTACTGTAATATGTAAACAAAACACAACAAAGCTGAAACATTCCTCCTTTTCCTTTCTGTGAACTCTCACTTTTCTATTTATGTGGCACAACCTGCATATCCTTAACTTTTTAAGGATCAGCATTTCAGATACTACCAGGAGTTTACTCTTGGTCAGGCCACAATAAGACAAACCATTAAAAGATCAAACACAATCAAATGACCTGCAGGAACTTCAACGGTGTACATATTCCGACCAAAAGTGGGCAGAGAGCATGTGCAGGAAAAGCACAGACTCCACAGGGCAAATCAGAAGGGCTGCACAAGAAATACCAGCTGGCAGCAGTTATCAATGTACTACTACTTTCTTTTCTTTTTTTTGAGATGGAGTTTCACTCTTGTCGCCCAGGCTGTAGTGCAATGGCACGGTCTTAACTCACTGCAACCTCCACCTCCTGGGTTCAAGTGATTCTCCTGCCTCAGCCTCCTGAGTAGCTGGAATTACAGGTGCCCGCCACCATGTGCAGCTTTTTTTTTTTTTTTTTTTTTTTTTTTTTTTTTTTTTTTAAATTTTTAGTAGAGACAGGGTTTCACTGTGTTAGCCAGGCTGGTCTCGAACTCCTCATCTCAGGTGATCCACCCGCGTCGGCCTCCCAAAGTACTGGGATTACAGGCGTGAGCCACCTCGCCCAGCCTCGCACTACCACTTTCAAATCTTTCTTTCTCCCGCTCTTGGTTGACTGCATCTGCCTAAGAAGGTTGCCACACTGGTCCTAGACCCTGTATTTGGTGATAAATTCACTCAAAACAAAGTTATAACCATATAGGACATACTTGCCAATAACTCTGACTTTATTTTTCACAATCATCTTTCAGACAAGAGAAAAAATTAATTTTCACTCCACCCAATCATTACCCTCCATTCTTCTGGGTACATGCTTTGGCATAAAGGGTTGGCTTGCCTGCACTCTCGTTGGGGATGTTTATTATTCTTTCTTTTACTCCAAGCCACCTGCCAACCAGCAGAAAGCAAACACACAATGGGGGAAGGAGAGAGCTTCCCACAGCTGAGTCAGTTGTGACCACTGGAAAAGCCAAGCTAGGTGAAGTTCCTTCAGCCCAGCAGCCCCCAACCCTATCCCTATTTTACTCCCTGGGGGCTGGGCCCCTTGCAGCAGGGAGTAAGTAGGCAGCTCTTTGTTCCACACTCAAGCAGAATTCAGTGGCATGTGAAGCCATCCAATAATCCTGAACTTGGACTGACCTTGACCTAAACCATAGCTCAGTGTGATAAAGAAAATAATTCACTGGGGCAAAGGAGCTTTCCTTAAAAAATAACTTGCCATGGTGAATTTTTTACTGCCCCCCACACTTATCTGTAGCAACCAGAGACCAGTACAAAATTATTAATCAAGCTGCTGACCTTAATCCCCAATTGTTTAGGAGGTGCTGGGGCAGTTGGATGTCACTTTTCCCCAGACAGGGGTGCTGAATATGTCTAACAGTACAGCAGATTGTCCCTTACGAACAACCATCTGCCAAGTAAGGGTAATTGCTGAGCAAGAGGGTCCCTGGCACAGCTACAGATCATGTCTTATAAGGTCAAAACCACTAAAGGAAAAGGCCCAAAGTTCTGGTTGTATCTACCACTTTCCACTTCTACTACCTCCACTCCCCAAGTGTGGGAAACCCATTCACCTCAGAGATCTGGGATGGGAGTCACCCTGCAATCTCCCTTCCCTTGGTGGTGTGGAAAGGCTTAAAGGCCAGACACACCAGCTCAGAGAAACAGCTCATCGAAGCCTTGCACTTACTTCTCATAGCGCTGATAAGCGCGTTGCCGTCTTTGATCACGTCTTTGATGAATTTGTTGGTCCTCTCCAGTTCCTGCTCATAACACTTGAGTCTCTCGCGGAAATCGGGGCTGTCCAGGTAGCAGTCGCTGAACTCCAGCGGGGGATGACCCATGGTTCTGATGGCCGGGAGTAGGGGGAAACGGGGAAGACACAAAGACCGAGGGCATCAATGGCACAGTAGAGGAAGTAGAGGGGACAGACTGAGAGCGCGACCCGCTTAAGGAAACTCATAGCCTCCGTCCCTTTGGAGGACAGGTACCTGTTTCAATGAGACTCCTGGGGAGCGCTGGCTGGTCCGGACGGAGAACAGGCGCCCCGGCAACGGCTTCAGGGCCAGGGAGAGCTAACTACCGCAGTCGGATCCCGGCAGGGTGTTGCCTAGCAAGCAGCATGCCCCCTAGGTATCGCCTCCCCAGATAGGCAGCAAAAACCGCAGCCCGACTTGCCTCCGGAGACTGGCCGGATCCTTCCTGAGCAATTGCAAACGTGACACTTGGGCCCGCCCAGGGTGTAGACGAGGTTAGAGCTGGAGCTGGGAGCAGCCTATCTACAGGCTCCTCGCTCCCGAGCGAGCGGAAGACTTCCTTCGCCGAACTCCGCGGGCAACCCGGATTGCACTGTCCCCTCCCCTTTCTTAAAGCCAACGCCTGCGCCCCGCCCCAGTGAAGCCCGAGGACCAAACCGGAGAGCTCTGGCTCCTTCTTCAACTGTTTTCCTTGTACCTTAGGGTTTCGTGACCAGGGCCCGCGGGCTGCTAAGATTTCTTCCTGGTGCAAGGGAGCCGGCCGGCTGTCCTGTTAGGCGCCGGAAGGGTTAAGCCGGGGCGGCAATGAAACGTAGCCTAGCTCCATAGACACCGCAGCGGGAAGAGGAGGGCGAGAGTGCGACGCACAATAGCCGCGGTGGCCCAGCGCTTCCCTACGGAAACTGGGGAGCAGTCAGCGCCCTAGGACTCCAGCTGGAAAGCGTGGCGGCCTGGGAGATGTAGTCTTTCCGTTTGCACTCCCCGAGACTCCTCCCTGCAGTCTCCCCACCACCCGGCCTGGGCGGCTGCTCTCCCAGAACGGCATTCCCAGCCTGCCGCAGGCTCCTGAGCAGGGACCGGCCCCAAGGGGCAGGTGCGCGGTGCTGGACTCTGCGGGGGAAGTTTCCAAAACTAGAGCAAGAACCCGCAAGACTAGATTGCAGGAAGCCATCTCTCACTTCCCATGATTCGGCTGGGTTGTGTATTCTTTTGCCTTCCCCTCTTTCCAGCCTCCTTCGGACCTACCAACTTCTTTTCCTCTTTCTTTTCCCACGTCTCCTGCTCCAAGCGCTCTAATTCCCGTGGGCCTTCGACCTGAAGGGTTGACTCCTACTCTAGGGTATCTGTGAAGCTCAGTGCCCCCTGCCAAAGAAAGGGAGGCCATAATTCAGAGTTAATATTTTCCTGAATAGGACCTCAGAGCATGGCTTTTGTGGCAGACGCCAATGATTAATGCACATGATTTTCCATGTGTAAGTGGAAAGTCTAAGAAGAGGATGTTATAAATTGTCTTGCAGCTTACCTTGAGGGCAACTGTCTTGAGACTAAGGTTAGGTAGAGGCTCGAAAAACTAAAAAATAGTTTGTGCGTGGGCAAAGAGATCCCTTTAATTCTGCAGAAGTGTTTCAATTAGATTGCCCTGTGAGGAAAGCCAGAACGGAAGGGAGTTGTAAATAGATTAATAGTGGCTAACCCACCTGAATTAGGGTCCTGTTGCTGCTGTGACAAATTACCACAAACTTGGTGGCCTAAATCAGCATAAAGTTATAATCTACAGCTCCAAAAGGCAGAAATCAGAAATGGGCCTCACTCGGATCAAATCAAGATGTTAGAAGGGTTGTGTTCATTTCCAGATACTCTAGGGGTAGAATCTGTTTCCTTACCTTTTCCGGCTCAAGCTGCTCACATCCTTTGGCTCATAGCTCCCTTCCTCCTTCTTTAAAGCTAGCACTGGCCAGTCAAGTCTTTCTCATGCTGCATCACTGTGACTCTCATGCCTCCCCTTAAGGACCCTTATGATTACACTGGGTCCACAGGATAATCTCCCCCATCACATCATCCTTAACTTAATCACATCTGCAAATTTCATTTTGCCACATAAGATAACATAGCCACAGGTTTCAGGGATCAGAACATGGACATCTGTGAAGGAGGAAGCATTATTCTACCCACCACACAACCTATCGCCCACCTCACTAATCTTCAAAACAACCCTATGAGGTTGGTTGTATTATTATACCCATTTAAAGATGGAGAAGCTGGGTCAAAGAGTTTAAGTGACTTGCCCAAGGACAAACAACTTAGTTAAGTGGCGGCACTTGAACTTCAGCCCAACTTGACCACTACACTATATAGCAGAATGGCAAAGAGTCCAATGAGAAAGAGCCCTCTGAAAATAAATAAGTAGCCACATCTCAGAGAAAAGTTTTGTTTCTTACTCTTTTTATCTTTAAGGTTAATTTATGGGAAAATGTCCAAAATGAGCTTTAAATGCACCGTGGGTTGAAAAATGCAGGTACTAAGGGAAGGTGCCCATTCAGTGGGTATATTGTCTTTCACACTAGTATGTTTCCTTTTAGCATTCATTCACTCATTTAACAAGCATTTTTTGAACACCTGCTATATACTTTTATTTATAGAGCCTATACATATATTTTCATCACTATAAAAATTGCCATTGACAGTTTTTAAAATGTTATTTATTTATGTATTTTTTTTGTTTGAGAAAGGGTCTCACCCTGTTGCCCAGGCTAAAGTGCAATGAATAGCTCAATCACGGTTCCCTGCAGCCTTGACCTCCCTGGGCTCAGGTGATCCTCCCACTTCAGCCTCCTCCTGAGTAGCTGGAACTACAGGCACATGCCACTGCACCTGGCTAATTTTTGTATTTTTTTGTAGAGATGGGGTTTCGCTCTGTTGGCCTGGGCTAGAAGGATCCACCCACTGCAGCCCCCACCAAAGTGCTGGGATTATAGGTGTGAGCCACCGCGCCCAACTGCTATTGACATTATTGGTGTTAGATGCAATCATACTCATCTGAGTTCCTATACCCAAGGTGTTTTACAGTCATCTGTGTTATCCTTTATCTAGACAATGAAACTAAAGCACAGAAATAACAAATTCCCTAGAACAGATACTGAAGAAGAAACAGCGTTAAAATTAGAACTCACACAGGGCATGGTGACTCACACTTGTAAACCCAGCACTTTGGGAGGTCAAGGCAGGCAGATCACCTGAGGTCAGGAATTCAAGACCAGCCTGGCCAACATGACAAAACCCCATCTCTATTAAAAATAAAAAATTAGCCAGGTGTGGTGATGTGCACCTGTAATCTCAGCTAGTCAGGAGTCTGAGGCAGGAGAATCGCTTGAACCCAGAATGCAGAGGTTGCAGTGAGCCAAGATTGGGCCACTGCACTCCAGCCTGGGTGACAGAGCAAGACTCCATCTCAAAAAAAAAAAAAAAAAAAAAAAAAACTCAGTTCCTCCGATAATACTTGCATTCATCAAGCACTATCTTAATTGCTTTGCACAATTTCTCCCTGACCCTCACGGCTAACCCTATGTGACTGAGAGTCTTTAAATTTTTGTTCACATAATCCCTAAAAGAATTTTGGGGAGCTATGTACTCCTTCATTTTTAAGTTAACATCTTTTTTGTTTTGTTTTGTTTTCGTTTTTGTTTTTTTTGAGACAGAGTCTCGCTCTGTCACCCAGGCTACAGTGTGGTGGCACAATCTCCACTCACTGCAACCTCCACCTCCCAGGTTCAAGCAATTCTCCTGCCTCAGCCTCCCGAGTAGCTGGGATTACAGGCACATGTCACCACGCCCGCTTATTTATTTATTTATTTTTAGTAGAGATTGGGTTCACCATGTTGGTCAGGCTGGCCTTGAACTCCTGACCTTGAGCGAGTCACCCACCTCAGCCTCCCAAAGTGCTGGAATTACAGGCGTGAGCCACTACCCCTGGCCCAACATCTAAATTTTTTCATTATGCTTAAATAGTTGCAAAAATTTAATTTCTAACATACTAGAAATATCAACATTTTAAAATAAAGCTGTTATATCACTCTTTTAAAAGTATTCAATCTGACATCCATCATCAAATGCACAAAGCAAAACAAATTGTAAACATCTTGAATCTTCAAAAAATTTACATTGTTCCTTTTTTTCTTCTTCAAATCAATTATCTATACATTTTCCCCACAGAAATTTTATCCCTTTTTTTCTTTTTCTTTTTTTTAATAGTCTTACTCTGTCACCCAGGCTGAAGTGCAGTGGCACAATCTTAAGTGCACTGCAGCCTTGAACTCCTGAGCTCAAACGATTCTCCCATCTCAGACTCCCAAGTAGTTAAGAGTATATGCCTGAGCCACCATGCCTGGCTAATTTTTTTTTTTTTTTTTTTTTTTTTTTTTTGTAGAGACAGAGTCTCACCATGTTGTCCAGGCTGGTCTCAAATTCTTGGCTTCAAGCAATCCTCCTGCCTCAACCCCACAAAGCCCTGGGATTATAGACATAAGCCACCACACCTGGTCAACCATCATACTTCTATACTTAAAGTCTATTGATCACCATATCGAATTTCTCTGCAACAAAAATATGCTCATAAACAGATTTTTTTTTTTAAACCGGGTCTCACTCTGTCACCCAGGCTGGCGTACAATGGTGCAATCACAGCTCACTGCAGCCTCAAATTCCCAGGCTCACATGATCCTCCCACTTCAGTCCCAAGTAGCTGGGACTACAGGCGCACGCCACCATGCCCTACTAATTTTAAAATTTTTAATAGAGACAAGGCCTCCCTATGTTCCCCAGGCTGGTCTCGAACTCCCGAGCCCAGGAAGTCAAGGCAATTCTCCTGCCTTGGCTTCTCAAAGTGCAGGAATTACAGGCGTGAGCCACCATGCACAGCCCATAAATAGCAAGTTAATTCTTTTTATTTCCCTGTGACCATAGGCTTCACGGATTAAAAAGCTTCTGTGATTATTAAGCATACACAATAGAGTAAAATAATGTGAACACATTGTAATTATTATTAAATATAAAATTTTATTGGGGCTGGGTGTGGTGGCTCACATCTATAATCCCAGCACTTTGGGAGGCCAATGCCAGCAGATCACTTGAGGCCAGGAATTCAAGACCAGCCTGGCCAACATGGTGAAACCCTATCTCTACTAAAATACAAAAAAAAAAAAAAAAAAATAGCCAGGCATGGTGGAGTGAACCTGTAATGCTAGCTACTCAGGAGGCTGAGGCAGGAGAATCGCTTGAATCCGGGAGGCAGAGGTTGCAGTGAGCCAAGATCACACCATTGCACTCCAGCCGACAGAGTGAGACTCTCTCTCAGAAAAAAAAAAAAAATTATTGGAGCTGCGTCTCTTAGTAAGATGGATAAGAAAGGGGTAGGTTTCAGGGCATTGAGTTAAAGAAGATTCCTGAACACCAATATTTTAAATTCTTTCTATGTTTAGCCCCAAGGGTTTTTATATCTTGGGCCAAAGCACCATAGTAAGATTCTTGATGTTTAAAAGGTATGCTTTCCCCTTGAGATATTGAGCAAGGGAGGTAGGAAAGGAAAACTGGAGGTGAGTTCTCAGACAAATGATTTTTAGAAAAAGTACTAAAGAAAATTGCATATTCGGAAATTGGTTCACTTTCGGCTACCTGGTGACCTCAAAGCCGTTGGACAGTTTCCATGTACCTTGCTCTGGACTGAGTATTTGTATTCACCCAAAGTTTATATGTTGAAATCCTAACCCTCAAGGTGATGGTATTAGGGGGTGGGGCATTGAGACTTGGTTAGGTCATGAGGGTGGGGCCTTCATGAGCCGGATGAGTGCACTTGTAAAAGAGGCTTGAGAGAGCTCCCTTGTCCCTTCCACCATGTGAGGATAGAGATAAGGCAGAAGTTTACAAAGCAGGAAGCAGGCCTTCAGCAGGCACTGAATCTGCAAATGCCTTGATGTGGCACTGAAGCAGGAGAATAGGGTCTGGAGGCAGGGAACCTAAGGCCGTTTCACACTGACTTCCTATAATGAAATTGAAAGGAAAATCACAACTTTCCACGCCTAAGTTACAAAAGGACCAGAGGCTACTCCCTTTGCAAACTCCCACCTTTTCTGAGGGTCACATGGAAAATTGAAAGTACCTTTGATTGATTGCCGAAAGCACAGGAGAGTAACTTTGTAACATCACTTCAGCCTCTGATTGGTTGCTTTCTACAACCAGTCAGACTGATTGCGGGCCACGACTTCATTTACATGGGGCGAACACCAAATAGCCAATGGGAAATGTCTAGGGGGTATTTGGACCCCAGAAGATTCTGTATGGGGGCACTTGAAAAGCTTGCTTGGCGCACTTCCACGCTGTGGAGTGTGCTTTCATTTTCAATAAATCTCTGCTTTTGTTGCTTCATTTTTTCCTTGCTTTGCTGTGCGTTTTGTCCAATTCTTTGCTCAAAATGCCAAGAACCTAGACAACTTACAGTGAAAACCTGCTACCTGTAACAGGACTTCTTAGACTACAAAACTGTAAGAAATAAACTTCTACTGTTTATAAGCCTCCCAGTCTATGATACTTTTGTTACAGCAGCCCAAATGGACTAAGACATACTTTCAGGGCTAGGCATACCCCAGTATAAAGACAGCTGCTACAGTATCATTATCCTCACTTTATATGTGAGGGATGGTAGGCTCAGATAATTTCAATTATTGCCTAGTCTCATGTAGCTAGTAAGGGTTTAACAAGCTCCACTAGTTAGATGCAATTTGAGTCTGTGACAGTAAAAAGAATACACATGCACGTGCACTTGCAAGCAGGGTTTGCCACCATTTTACAAGGAAGCAAAAGAAATCCCATTTTAGGAGGGGCCCAGTGGCTCACATCTGATATCCCAGCACTTTGGGAGGCCAAGGCGGGCAGATCACTTGAGGCCAGGAGTTCGAGACCAGCCTGGCCAACATGGAGAAACCCTGTCTCTGCCAAAAATACAAAAAATTACTTGGTCATGGAGGTGTGAACTTGTAATCCCAGCTTCTCGTGAGGCTGAGACATGAGAATCATTTGAACCCGGGAGGCAGAGGTTGCAGTGAGCCGAGATCATACCACTGCACTCCAGTCGGGATGACAGAGCGAGACTCCGTTAAAAAAAAAAAAAAAAAACTGGTCTGGGAGGCTGGAAAGAAAAGATAATTTTCCAAATGACATTTTTAGACTTCAATAATTTATTAAATGTGTTTAAAAAAAGAATTTTATTCTGGTGGATGTGGTGGCACTCATCTGGAGTCCTAGCTACTCAGGAGCTTGAAGCAGGAGGATCCCTTGAGCCCAGGAGTTCGGGTCTGCAGTGAGCTATGATGGCACTTGTGAATAGCCACTGCTTTCCAATCTGGGCAACATAGGGAGAACCTGGGTCTGAAAAAAAAATGTTTATCCTGAAGATATAAAGTAATATTTCATAAACCCTATGCTTCTTATAAAGGATCCTAAAGGTCTTTGTCCTGAAATGTTATAATCCTTCCCTCACAAAAAGGTAGAGAAAATATAGAAGTCACTGGCCTGCATCCAATAACAAGAAGAAAACCTGGAGGTGAAATAGAGGTGGCAGGTGGAAGGAGAGGGGACAGCACAAGTTGATGATGATTTCTCCTATGCCAGGCACTTTACATAAATGATCTCATTTACAGGCACTTTACATAAATGATCTCATTGAGGAAGGTGATATTGTCCCTTGCATTTTACAGATGAAGCAACTGAACCTCGGAGAAGTTAAGCTACTTGGCCAAGGTCACCCAGAGAATAAATGATTCAAATCCAGCTTTGAATTCAAAGTCATGTTTTGCCATTGCATTACAGTGCCTTCCAGTCTAACTCATCATCATCTAATCTCCATTCTCTCCTGCTTATGTGACTGGATGTACTTGGAACTGTAATATAGAAAAAATAGTTCTGGGTCACTTGCTGTAACTTCAGCAAATGATTTGAAATTATCCCAGGCTGAATATTAACAGAGGCTTTATGTTGAACTTCTCTGAAGAGCTAGCTGACAGAACTGGCTCCCAAGCTACATATGCTCAGCTCTCTAGAATTTCCAAACTTGCACTGCATGAGACAGAAGACAAAGTGGATAACTGCCCCTCAGCCCAACAACACTGCTAGCCTAGCCCCTAGTTCTAGCCTGGTCTAAATCCTTTACTACTGTTGGCACCATTCCCAGCTCCAGTCTTGGCTCTGGTCCATTCCCTGCTTTGACTGAATTTGGCTTAGGTTTTTTCCTCAGCCTACGCCAAGATTTTAAAACTTTTAGGAACTAGAAGTGGCAAATGATTAGAAAGGAAAAATTCTCTTTTATAATTCTCTGTACATCCAACTGTCCATTTACCCACTCCCTTCACGTTTCTCTTTATGGAGTTGCTTGGTGAAAAAAAGCCACCAATTTATAGCTTTAAAAATATAATCTATTTCAGTCTATGTGATTAAATATCCACCAAAATTCTTTATCCATAGAATTCACTATTTTCATCACATTTTCACACCAGCAGCACCATATCAAAGCTATCTATTGGTAATAACCTGGGAATTTTTTCCTTGTGACCATTTTCTGTGTCCATTTTGATTCCTAGTAAGCTACATTTCAAAAAAAATTCAAACAAGGTCTATGTCAATTCTAAAAGGCTTTGTAAGGGCAATAAAGGCACAGTTGTATTACTTTTTAACTCCCAGGAAGATATCAATACCCAGCATCCCAGCACAGCCTGCTGGGCTACACTATTTTATAGCATCTTAGAAGATAACTATGCTCTACTGAGGGGCCAGAAATTTCCCTAGAGGGGCCTGCTGAATCATGGAAACTAAATTATAATGTTCTACTAATGATTCTTGAACTTTGGTTTGTATGAGAATCACTTAAGTTGCTTATTGAAAATGTAAATTTCCTTGGACCCCACTCCCAGAGTTTCTGATGGTATGATGTGGATTTAGGTATGGGCTGAGGCCAGACAATATGAACTGAGGCCTGAAAGTAACAAAGAATCAGAAACTGATGTGGGTGGGGGAGTGGGGTCTTAGGTAAGGCCTTGGGAAATCTAAATTTTTTTTTTTTTTGAGACGGAGTCTCTCTCTGTCTCCCAGGCTGGAGTGCCGTGGCCAGATCTCAGCTCACTGCAAGTTCCGCCTCCCGGGTTTACGCCATTCTCCGGCCTCAGCCTCCCGAGTAGCTGGGACTACAGGCGCCCACCACCTCGCCCGGCTAGTTTTTTGCAAGGGAAATCTAAATTTTTTATAAGTACAACAGATGATTCTGATGGAGGAGGTCCAAAATATCGGCATCCAGTCTTATGCACTGATATGGTTTTGGCAGGATTTTTTGAGACAGGGTCTTGCTGTGTTGTCCAGACTGGCCTTAAACTCCTGGGTTCAAACCACTCCCTCCCACCTCAGCCTCTAAAATGGCTGGGGCTACAGGCACATGCCACCACACTCCACTGGACATGAGGTTTTATCTACTAAAAACTGGTCAAAAACTGATCGGGATATGACAGTCCTCATACAACAATGGTTTTGATTAATAACATAAGTGAAAACTTCTATTCCTCATTTTGGCAACATTAGACTTTCTGACTTCCATACTACTTCAGTTTATTTTGCATCTGACTCAAAGCTAATAATTAAATAAACATGATTAACTGTGGAATTTGCATTTTTTTTTTTTCCTTTGGAGACATTCACTCTGTTGCCCAGGCTTGAGTGCAGTGGCACAATCTCGGCTCACTGCAACCTCCACCTCCCAGGCTCAAGCAATTGTCCTGCCTCAGCCTCCCGAGTAGCTGGGATTACAGGTACCCACCACCACACCCGGTTAATTTTTGTATTTTTAGTAGAAATAGGGTTTCACCATGTTGGCCAGGCTGTTCTTGAACTTCTGACCTCAAGTGATCCACCCGCTTCGGCCTCCCAAAGTGCTGGGATTACAGGCATGAGCCACCGCACCTGGTCTGCATAACATTTTATATGTGGTCATTTTCGCCAGCATCACATAGCACATTACATACTGTTTAGCAGAATTACTAGAATACCTTGAGAAAAGTATGCAACTGAAATGTATTTCAACAAGTTTCTGGCCCTGGGGGTGGGAAGACATGAAGAAGCCTTCAGACAACTGAGCCCCACAAAGTTATTTTATTTCCTTTAAAGTGAAATGACATAAGCTGAAATATGCAATTCTTTCCAATTTCTAATTCTCTTCCCCTTTCAGCAACAGAACAAGCAATAGACAAGAGTCATAACTTGTCATGACTGCAAATGGATGTGCATCTATACTTAGGTAGAATAAAACAGATACAAAGTAAATCATTTTAAGAAAGGATTCTAAGGGCAACATTAATTTTTTCCACAATATTAATTTTTCCCACAGACTTACAATAATTTTCATGCAAGTAATTTTATAAATAGACGCACCTCACAAGGCAGTGGGTGCAGAGATCGTTGTCAAAAGAATGCAACAGTGCAGTGACAATGCTCTGGCAAGGCTCCAAAACATGCCAATCATGCTTTCTCTCACACATGGTTAAACCAACATTACCACAGGAAGGAAACTGGTTTCGGAAACTTACTAAGAATTAATTGTGGGTGAATTCACATTTCAGCCTTCAAAAAGCTTAATTAGACTACTAAGTTACTCTACCTGTTTAGCTTAAGAAGAACAATTATGAATATTAAGTTAATAAAACTGAATGGTAAACAAAATACGAACATCAACATTTACCATGTCCAAGGCATGTGCTTAATCTTTACAACCACCACCCTTTGAAGTAGGTACTATTATATCATTCCCATTCTCCAGATGAGAAAACTGAGGCTTAGAAAGGTGAAGTAATTTGTCCAAAGCTGCTGAGGCCCTAGAACCTCACCCTCACTCTTTTAAAAAAATTGTTTTTAGAGACAGGGTCTTGTTCTGTCATCCAGGCTGGAGAGCAGTGGTGCAATCATGGCATATTGCAGCCTCGAGCAATCCTTCTGCCTTAGCCTCCCAAGTAGCTGGGACTACAGGCACAAACCACCACACTCAGCTACTTTCATAAATTTATTTTTTGGTACAGATGGGGTTCACTATGTTGCCCAGGCTGGACTTGAACTCTGGGCCTCAAGTAACCCTCCATCCTCGGCCTCCGAAAGTATTGGAATTACAAGCATGAGTCATCACATCCAGCTGTGAGAACCTCACTCAAGTATTGTGCCAGCCTGCTTCTGTGCTGAGATACCATTTTCATCACATTGGACAAGCTTTAAATTGTTGACAACAACAATTTAAAAATTGATGTTGACAAGGAGAAACAGGAGTTCTCATAGATTTCAGGGGTGTAAACTGGTATAAACATTTTTGAGGGCAATTTGGCAATACCTAACAAAATGTTAAATGCTTGTACTCTTTGATCCATCAGGTTTAATTAAGAATTTGTGCTATAGATTTCTCCACAAAAGTATGCAAAGAGATAAACAAATGTATCAGCTAAGCATTTTTTTGTAGTGTTGAAAACTGGAATCCCTTCAAATGACCATGACTATAGGAATAGTTACATAAATGATATACATCCATGCAATGGGAAATTATGTGCACATGAAAGAGAATGATTTATTATGAAAATATATCCAAGGGTGTAAATGAACAAAATTAGTTAAAAATAGCTGCACATTAGTATCTAGATTATAATCATCTTTTGTGTGTTTTTAAAGAAGTCATATACGCATATATAATACTTCAATAAAAATGTGATACCTGGGCTGGGCACAGTGGCTCACACCTGTAATCCCAGCACTTTGGGAGGCCCAGGCGGGGGAACCACATAAGCTCAGGAGTTCGAGACCAGCCTAGAAAACATGGCGAGACCTTGTCTCTACAAAATATTTAAAAATTAACTGGTTGTGGTGTCGTGTGCCTAGTCCCAACTGCTCAGGAGGTTGAGGTAGGTGGGCTCACTTGAGTCCAGGAGTTCAAGGTTACAGTGAGGCATGGTGACACCACTGGACTCCAACCTGGACGACAGAGTGAGACACTGTGTCAAAAAAGAAAAAGTGGTATGTGTATGTATGTATATGTATTTCCTCATAAATGATTTTAATGGTTTTCTGATTTGGAGAAGTTGAAATGGGAGAGAGGGAGATTTTCAATTTGCTCCCTTACAAACAGTTTGAATTTTTACTATGAGCATGTGACTTTTATATTAAGAATGAAATTAGAACCCCCCCAAAAAAACTTCAAGGAGCATCATCTAATTCTGTAACATTTGAACACTTGTGACCATGAACATAGTAAGAAATACATTTTTAGGCTGGGTGCAGTGGCTCACCCCTGTAATCCTAGCACTATAGGAGGTCAAGGTGAGTGGATCGCTTGATCCCAGGAGTTCGAGACCAGCCTGGGCAACATGCAAAAATCCCATCACTACTAAAAATTTAAAAATGGGATGGTCCTGTAGTCCCAGCTACTTGGGAGGTGGAGGTGGGAGGATCGCTGGAGCCCAGGAAGTCAAGGCTCCAGTGAGCTGTGATCATGCCACTGCTCTCCAGCCTGGGTGACAGAGCAAAGCCCTGTCTCTACAAAGTAAATACATACATACATACATACATACATTTTACACCATAGACTAGAACATACATACTTACATACATTTTATACCATAGACTAGAACATACGTACATACATAAATATAACTAAAACAAGTTTCACAAAACAATATTTACTATATGCAATGTGCTCTGATATTTTTTATTCTAATCTATCCTATCATTCTATTCTTCTATTTCATTTTATAAAACACTTGTCACTACGCACTAAAATGATTTCATATACCAAGGTAAACCTCAACTTGGCCTGCTGACACCAGTGCAGGCTGAACCAGATGCCACATCCAGAGAGGACTCCAACATATCCAGCAGACCATCTCTAGCCAGGCCAGTGTATACCTAACCCCAAATCCAGATATTCTCAGTCAATCGACACCACTCAGAAATTTTGCCTTTCTTTTTTTTTTTTTTTCTTTAGAGACAGAGTCTTGCTCTGTCACCCAGGCTGGAGTACACTGGCATGATCTCAGCTCACTGCAGGTTCAAGTAATTCTACTGCCTCAGCCTCCCAAGCAGCTGGGATTACAGGCACCCGCCACCACACCAGGCTAATTTTTATATTTTTTAGTAGAGACAGGGTTTCACCAAGTTGGCCAAGCTGGTCTCAAACTCCATACCTCAAGTGATCTGCCCGCCTCGGCCTCCCAAAGTGTTGGGATTACAGATGTGAGCCACTATGCCTGGCCAGATTTTGCTTTTTAAATACAGAAAAAAAAGAAAATAAATAAATAAATAAATAAATAAATAAATAAATA